>NC_056626.2:32010006-32310006 GCF_002870075.4 Lactuca sativa | reverse complement strand
TTTTGAATTTGTTATCGATTATTGTAACAAGTTGTAATTACTAACTAGCTACCACTTAAAGGGTTTAGAGCATTGATTTTCATGTCATTAAGCACTAACCCCATTTGTGATCTCTTTCTTTCCTCCTTTATTTCCTTTCCCGCAAAGGACACATACTCTCGAATAAAGTTCTGAATGTTGTACAGTTGAGAGATGCCCCATATCATGTGCATGGAACAACCACTACCAACAAACCGAAGTATGATGATATGCCTCCACAGCTGCTCCGACACAGAGCAGGATCAGTTGGTCTTTGGAACCCAGTCCATTTTGAAACTGGGTTGACCTTATTCATCCTTGCACGGTACTCTCTCCCACGACATATCATGCTCATCACAAACAAAAGATGTAGAGATATTAGAAAAATTAGTTGATTTAGGAGATTGAGCTTTCAGAACCCATTTGTAGTTGGGTTTAACCCATTTCTTTTTCGATCTAATGGGTGGGTCAATACTTGCTTTTGATCTTGATGTCGGTCGTTGAGATGACTTTGGCCTAACCGGTCTTTGTTTCACTGGAGCATCTCTTGGAATGGGCTTCTTAGTGGACATTCCCTTCTTTCCCTTGGGATTCAGATGCATGGCCATGTGGGTTTGATTCTTGGCCTTCTGCGCTTTCCAGTCACTGTTGTCTGAAGGTGGCCTTGAGGGGTTTCTTTTGAAGTATCTCCCTCTTGGCGTGTTCTGCCAGCCTTGTGCATAGTAGGGAACATATGCGCGATTAGGACAATTTATGGCAAGGTGTCCAGGTGTTCCACAGTGAAAACATGTATTATTCTTCATTGGGAAATTATCTCATCCTGCCCCTGGTGGCGTATCCTTGCCTTGTCTCTTATTGTTTCCACAAACACAATTACAACAGGCACTCTGCTTCACTAGAATTGGTGGCCTGTATTTCTCAACAGCAGGTTGATCATGAGCAGTTGAGTTCGAAGCAACAAATTCTGAGTTCAAGGAGTCATTGGTTTGTTTAGTAGTGTTCTCCATGTTCTCATTTTCTGCTACTTTACTTGCACATGAAGTAGAAACATTATAATCTTCAACCTGAACACCTCCTGACACAAACCAGATGGTTTGCCATATTGAAGAAGTGCCTCCTTGTCAATTTCTTCCTGTGTCATAAGGATGGATGTGTAGTTATGATTGAAAGGTGGAGGAACACTATCATACCCTAAACCTCTTTGTTGGTTATTTTTAAATTGCAGACAATGGTCTATCATGTTTGCAACTACTTCGCTTGACACATCAAATTTTTTAAAATCAAAATCTGCAGTTTCAAATTTGCTTTTTAATGTGTCAAGCTCAATAGTTAATTCAGCAAGTCGTTTCTTAACATTGTCATAATTTTCACATTTATTGCTATAATCTTCCTGAAGCTTCCTAAAGTATTTGGTTTTTGCTTCTAATTCAGCCTTCAGGGGTTTCTATCCTTTCCTGAGTTGATATCCTTCATATCTCAGGTCCTCGACTTCCCTTGTTAGCAAATCATTATGTTCACGAAGAATTTTAATCGTATCTTCACAAGATGGAGTACATGAAACTTCATTGACCAGAGTGTTTGTGGAACTCATTGTTTTTCCACACTTTAAAGCGTCAAGTTCTTCAGTTATAGCAGCAAGACTAAGTTGATTGAGATCTTTTGTCTTCTTGATGACAGCCACGTTCATATCCCATGATTTCAAAAGTGAATTCAGTAGCTTTTTGTTTATCTCAGACTTAGTCAAGAAGATCCCAGCTATATTCATCTCAGTAGTAAGTGTAGTAAATCACTGCAACTGAGCTTCCAGGATTTCTCCAGGGATATAATTGAACATCTTAAAATTTTGTCTTAACATATCCTGGTGATTCTCTTTTATGTCTTTATTTCCCTCGTTGACCTTAAAAGCCATTAAAATCACAACTAGAAGCCAAAATCAAACTTAAATAAATAAATAAAAATATGCCCTTTGACTGTAAACCTCAAAAGTCAACCTTAAAAGTCAAATTTAAAAAGTCAAACTGAAAAGTCAAACTTGAAAAGTCGAACTTAAATGTCAAACCGAAAAGCTAATTTTGAAAATTTAAAAGTTAAACGAGAAAGTCAAAGTTAAGATTTTAAATAAAAAGTCAAAATTTAAAAACTAAAATTTTGAGTTGAAAATGATATTTGAAATTAAAAGAAACTGATTTTTTTGGGCTAAATGTGTCAAATTTGTGAAACTTGGAACGACAGGAAGTGGTTATGAATAAAAATCGAAAGGATTAGAGTAATATGTTGCTTGGCCCAAGTGGTAAGATGCGTTGTTGTGTTGGGAGGAGACACGGGTTCGAATCCCGCACTCCCAAATCGCCCCCCTTTATTTAACAAGATGCCTGTGAAGCTTGCTACTGCTGAGCCGCACACCGCCGACCGCAAACTCCGGTCGTAAACTCTTCGCCGACCGTAAACTCCAGGGATATAATTGAACATGTTAAAATTTTGTCTTAACATATCCTGGTGACTCTCTTTCATGTCTTTATTTCCCTCGTTGACCTTAAAACCCATTAAAATCACAACTAGAAGCCAAAATCAAACTGAAAAGTCAAACTTAAATAAATAAATAAAAATATGCCCTTTGACTGTAAACCTTAAAAGTCAAACTTGAAAAGTCAAACTTAAATGTCAAACTGAAAAGCTAATTTTGAAAATTTAAAAGTTAAACGAGAAAGTCAAAGTTAAGATTTTAAATAAAAAGTCAAAAAAATAAAAGTCAAAATTTAAAAACTAAAATTTTGAGTTGAAAATGATTTTTGAAATTAAAAGAAACTGATTTTTTTGGGCTAAATGTGTCAAATTTGTGAAACTTGGAACGACAAGAAGTGGTTATGAATAAAAATCGGAAGGATTAGAGCAATATGTTGCTTGGCCCAAGTGGTAAGATGTGTTGTTGTGTTGGGAGGAGACCCGGGTTCGAATCCCGCACTCCCAAATCGCCCCCTTTATTTAACAAGATGCCTGCGAAGCTTGCTACTGCTGAGCTGCACACCGCCGACCGTAAACTCCGTCCGTAAACTGTTTCCGGTCGTAAACTCTTCGCAGATTTCATGAAAAACAACGTTTTTCACCCCTTTTTGCTCCAAAACTCGATAAAAAAAATCGTTTTTATCAAAAATGAGAAGAACAAAACCCCCCTAATTTTCAGAGATCTATCCAAAAACGCAAGAATCTTTCGAAAATAAGATCAAATAAGCTCCAGAACTGACAAAATTGACTGATACAATACAGGCTCTGATACCAATTGTAAGTCCCCAATTTGCTTGTGTATCAATCAGATTCGTTTGATGGTGTGGAATATCAATCAAACGGATGATGTCAGATCAAATAAAAGAAAAGGAGAAAAAGAAGATGATGAATCTTGTATGTATTGATATGAATGAAGATCCGGATACCAGATTCACACACACTAACACACACTCTCTTTTCTCTCTCACTTTCTCTAGAACACCTTCAAATGCACACACATAAGCTCCTCTATTCTATCACTCATCAAACTACTCCTCACCCTTTACACCTATATTTAGACATGAGAAACATGGGCTTGGTGACGTTGGGCCGTGAATGGGTATACGACCTTAAACATGTTCATGGCTGTAAACACAACCGTAAACACGTATACGACCGTAAACACGAAGCTGTTTACGGTCCAAGACACAAAAATACATTTTCCTAGAAAAGTAAAGTATAAACCATATTTTTGACCCAACAACAATGTAGGTGTAACATGGATCTATTGACAAAAGAGTCGAGTCCTAGCTGGAATTAGTAGTCCAGCTTTTATCAATTGATATGATGCAGCTAAAACATAATTTATTGTTTAAGGTTTACTCTACAGGAAACAATAATCAAATAGAGTATTCATAAAGTCTATGATTCAAAAAGTATCCCAACACAGGAACACATGAAATGAATAATTAGAAATGGATAGAGTATTCAAAAAACATATATATATATATATATATATATATATATATATATATATATATATATATATATATATATATATATATATATAGGGAAAAGTGAATATACCCTTAAGGGTATATAAGTTTAGGTTACGGATGAGATTTAGAACTGGAATATATAGAACCGGGTCCGGTTCCGGGTTTAAAAATTGGCTTTATCCGGGTTCCGGTTAATCCGGGTTTGGGTCCATCGGGTTCGGGTAAACCGGGTCTAAAAACCGGAACCGGTTTTTGGAACCGGAACTACTTTTAGGGTCGGAACCGGTTTTTGTGAAACGTTTACAAGATGCATATCTTATTCGTTTCAACTCCAATTGACATACGGTTTTTTCCAACATGTAGTTTAGAGTTTGTACATGATTCTAGACTATAAATTTGTCAGTTTTAGTTTTATATTCATTGACTTACAGTCCTCAAAAGTCGAGATATCAAAGCTGGAAGTTTTTAGTTTTTTAGTTTTTTTTGTATTCGGTGAAAGTTCTAAAACATGCATATCTAATTCGTTTGAAGTCGGATGGACATGTGGTTTTTTCCAACTTCTAGTTTACAGTTTGTATATGGGTTTAGACTATAATTTTGTCATTTTTGGTTTAACATTCAATGATTTACAGTCCTCGGAAGTCGGGATATCTAAACTTAAAATTTTCAACTTTTCAGCTATTTGTTTTTGTACTTTGTATTATGTGAAAATATTAACACAAACATATCTCATTCGTTTAAAGTCGGATTGGCATGCGGGTTCTTTCAGAGTGTATTTTAGAGTTTGTACATGATTTTAGACTCTAATTTTGTTAATTGTGGTTTGGTATTCAATAAGTTACAGTCCCCCAAAGTCGGAATATCAATATGAAAAATTTCAAAGTTCAACCCACTAAGTAGTAATTACTTACCAAAAAATTTCGGTTTTTTCGGGTTTTCCGGTTCTAAACCCACTTTATCCGGTTCCAACCTACCCACTTTGATGTTTCCGGGTTTTCCGGTTCTAAACCCACTTTACCCGGAACCATACCCGGAACCGAATCGGAACCGGTTCCTATATACCGGTTCGGTTTCCGGTTCTACAAAATCTCGTTAACCGGTTCCGGGTTTTCCGGGTCCGGGTCCATCCGGTCCAGGTTTGGACCCACTTTCATCCCTAGTTTAGGTACCCAAATCCACCATAATACGTCATTTTGTTTGATATATTCATTATAATGTTCTTAAACATTAATCTCTAACCTTATTTACTTTGAAGATTTTCAAAATTTCACTATTATCTTCCTGTTACATCACATCTTTTTGCCAAACACCTACTAGGCTATATATATTATAGTTGAAAATGAAAATTATGTAAGAGGAAGATAAATGTAAAATTTATAAAAATCTTGGAAGTAAATTAAGTTAGAAGTTGAATTATAAGAATATTGGATAATTACAATGTATATATATGATACAAAATGACGTAGTATAGTGAGTTTGGGTACCTAAGCTTATATACCCATAAGAGTATATTCACTTTTTCCCATATATATATATATATATATATATATATATATATATATATATATATATATATATATATATACCCGAGGAGTAAAGAGAAAGTGACAACATTAAGTCACTAAAAGTATGTTGCTATCCATAACCTAATTAAGCTTAAGTTGTAATGACCAACATCAAGTTAGTAATACAATTAAGCACTTTGATTTTAAAATTAACTTAATTTTATTTTATAATTAATTTAATATTTTCTTTTTTATTATTAGTTTTTTTAACATTAATTTAATTTAATTTTATAATTAATTTTATTTTATTTTAATATAAATATTAATTTGATTTTATAATTAATTTAATTTAATTTTATAATAAATTTAATTTGATTTTAAAGGTAATTTGATTTTAAAAATAACTTAATTTTATTTTATAATTAATTTAATATTTTCTTTTTTATTATTAGTTTTTTTAACATTATTTTAATTTAATTTTATAATTAATTTTATTTTATTTTAATATTAACTTAATTTGATTTTATAATTAATTTAATTTAATTTTATAATAAATTTAATTTGATTCTAAAGGTAATTTGATTTTCTAATTAATTTAATATTTTCTTTTTTGTTATTAGTTTAATTTTTTAAACTAATTATATTTTATGTTAATATTAATATTAACATGACTTTAAAACTAGTTGAATTTGATTTTACAATTAATTGATTACTTTTTTTTATCGATTTTATTAAAATTAAATTTTTATTCTATTATTAAATTAAAATTACTAGAAGTGTGTTGCTACTAAAAACCTAATTAAGCTAAAGTTGTAATGACCAACATTAAGTCACTAACAAAATTAAGCACTTTGAAACCATATACAATACATTACTAGGAGTAAGTTGCTATTAATAACCTAATTAAACCAAATGTATACATCCAATTTGTATATTCCAAGTTCATACAATTAAACCAAATGTATACAATACATTCAGTTCCAATTTTCATTTCATTTTAGACATACAATACAACTTGCATATTCCAATTTCATACAGTTAAGTATACAATTCCAAACGAACGTATGCATCTACTTTCAAACAAATGCATACATCCAATTTTAATTTCATACAAATCTATACATCTAAATACAAAATCAAACAAATGTATATATACATCCAATTTCAATTTCATGCCAAATTTCATTTTTAAGCCAATGTGGTATAAACATAAATCAAAAAAACATATACAAAATGCATAAACACTTCCCCCAAATATGAAAAAGCATATACAATCCAACAAAATGTATAAACACTTCATAACATATATACAATCCCACAAGATGCATACACTTCATATCTCAAAATACAAACATAATCACTCAACAAAATTAAAGAATACTAACAGTTTAACATCCAAATTAGCACCAAAACAAAAAAAAATTAGAGAAAATATGAAGGAATGCGACCTTCAATGTGGGCAATTTCGGAATTGAGCTGATGGGTCGCTAGTATGGAGTGCTAGGTCGTCGGTAATGGAGAATTGGGGGAAGGTGGCGGTCTTGTGGCGGTAGGAGCAGCTAGCTGGGTAATGTCGCCGGTTTCCACCCTGGTCCTCGTCGTGACAGTGAGAAAGAAACATAAAGTAAAAGAGATGAGAGAAAAGGCTAGGGACAAAACGAACGACACGGAAAAGGAAGTCGTAGGGGGTTATCTGCGACGGGCTTTAGCGGCGACACCAAGATATTAGTGGCGACATTAGGGCAATAGCGGTGACACCTTGGAGGGAAAAGTCAGCGCGTTTTCGCATTCCTCTACGACCGTTCGATTGAAAACAAATCGGATGGATGGGATTCATTTGACGTGGATCGTAGTTAGTTGGCATTAGCGGCGATGCAGGACAATAGCGGCGACATGTAACGTGTCAATTACATGTCGCCGCTATTGCCCTGCATCGCCGTTAATGCCTATATTTCTTGTAGTGATGAGATTAGTTGTATTTATGAACTTTGTTATGATACTAGTTATGTTTAATTTTTTAAAATTCAACAAATTAGCAATTGATGATCCCTGATTTATCTGTTGATTAATCCCCATCTAGCTGATTAATCATTTAACATCAGTCCACCGACTAGCTAACATCTAGCGTTTTTTACAACCTTGATATTTTGGTTGTATCACTTTGAACAATGTGTATTGAATATTTGTAATATTTTCAGTTTGTATTATGCATTTATAAGTTTGTATGAAGTTAGAATATTTGTTTATTACAAGTATATATCTGTTGCAAATTGTATAGAGTTGTCTAAACAAACAGGTATATAAAATAAAATAAATAACCAAGAAGCTTGTTCTCGGAAAACCACTTTCACCTATCCCGACGAAAGTTGTCAGTATAGCTTCAATCTATCCCACCACCAAGTTGTCGGTATAGGTGTCCACAATCCCAACCACATGTTGTTACAATAGGTATTTTTAAATCTTTTTCTTTTTTGAAAATCGGTCATGACAAGAGTTTTGGAGATGATAAATCGTCGGTAAAAGTAGCTTCAATCCCAACGACATTTGCGAGTCATAGCGACGAAGCAATACTGACGACTATCTAATGATAAAATGTCATTGGTACAAGCTGTCCCGACGAAATATCGTCGGCATAGGTTCAAAAAATTGTTGGTGCATGGTGGAATCCTTGTAGTATACTACATTAAGGTTGGACCCAAAGACAATAGATTATTCTAAACAGATCTATTTACATAGTCAGATATGAATATTACAATAGAGAAAATAAAGAGCCACCAAATGGAAACATAAGATTTGATAACATATATTAATATAGAGAGTAGATCAAGCAACGTGCACGTAGAAAACACGGTTGAAAACATGTGGGGTTCTTATTATGAGAGTTGATCCTATGTCTTTATAAAGTATGGGAAAGTTATAGTTCAACAAGCACTAACAAAGCCTTTTCTTGACTAGTTAGTGTATATATATAGGACTTTGAGCATTGTGTTCCCTCTTCTTAAAATTCTGATAGCATCATCTTCCTAACCTTATCCTAGATAGCTCGTATTAAATTTCTATTCAGCTACTGCCAATTCAAGAATAATATATTTCCGATTTGAGTAAATATTATATCTAAAGTCGATCTTCAGTAAGAATTACTACAAATATGATGCCGTGCGCTAAGACATGTAGGCCTAGAATGCCTCATTTGTTTTTTTTTTTTTTTCATTAATCCAAGACTTTTTTGTTTGAATTTGATGAGTACCATTATTGATCCTTCGATACCCACCCATCATTGAAAAAAATTGTGGTAGGTTTAATATCCTAGAAATAAAGAAACCTCTTTTTGAGATGGATACAAGTTATGTGATATAACTTTTCAGTGCCATTAAATCATAGACACCACCCACTAACCATTGTGGCACCATTTTGATAGATATGAAGAAGCATTTAAGAGTTTCGCGACTGAAACACCTAAACATACACCGTCAGGGAGGTGTGGTGGTGGGCCTTTTTTTTTTTTTTTTTTTTGAAGAAAGTATAGAAATTCATGTATCTAGACGCGAAAATTAAAGGAAAGTAAATTGTGGATAATATTGGTCCAATCTTACGTGCTAGTTATATCAATACTATCGTAAAATGCTTGCTTTCTCCTATAAAATATCTACTTTCTTTTCCTTTGCAAAAGTTGTCCAGTTAAAGTAATCTAATGCATATCTAACTATGAAATCTTGTCGCAAGGTTACGTAGTCATTTTTGTTTTTTTCTTAAAGAAACGTCACGTGAATCAGTTAATTTTCATTTGATACCAATTCACAAGGTAAATCCATGATATAGATATTGTTTATGAAATTGGGAACGCCAAAACAACATCGAAGTTGTTTGTAGATTTTCAAAGATTAATTGTACGCATGCAGATATATAGATATATATATATATATATATATATATATATATATATATATATATATATATATATATATATATATATATATATATATATATATATATATATATATATATATATAAATTAATGTTTTATGTAGGTATCTCTAATCTTCTATAAAATATATGGTTAAATTGTTATAATTACATTAATCTTCTCTTAAGCACACAACCTAAGATTAAAAAACAGAATTTTTTTGTGGTAGGGTGGCCAAAATGAAAAGAAATAGACTCCACGATATAAAATAATAAGTAGTCGGGCTAGAATGAAAGGGAAGTACATTTCACATTTTTTATAGTTACTGATTGGACAAGATCTTGATTGAGTCAATTGAGTCGACAACAAAACTATTCCTCGTGATGGGTTTCAATTAGAAAAGAAAAACTATGCTGCTAATTTCAATTATATTTATTTTTGCTTCTAACTTTGGTGAATTAGAAATAATTTGTTCTTTGATTCCAAAGAAATTTTGATGGATCTACTGGACTTTCACCTACATACATCGCCTAGAATATAAGAAAGGGCTTTGTTGCTGGATTCAGCTTCAGCAGTGACAATATGTAGTATAAATTATAAAATTTCTACAATCCTACACAACGCCTGAAATAAAGAAATAATGATTTTTTAATTACAAAAACTAGTCATATGGGCTTTTCCCTCTCGTGCTTCAATATCCTTTCACAACATGGGCTTATAAATCAATGATCAAGAAAAAAAAACCAATCAATAGTTACAATTTGGAAAACTAGGTGCCATATATAAACTAGGTACCACCCCAACCCTCCACCCCCTCCCACCCCCTAAAATGTCAAAATAAGTATTTTTATAAAATTATATATCAACATAAAATGTACACAAGTTGGGTTTTTAAAAGTTGTTAATCTTCATATAAGTAGTGTTTAGAACGTTAATTTGGGGCTAGTTACCTCCTTAACCATGTGCTTTGGATGACGTGTAAGCACTCAAGCACTTCAGAAGTGATATAGAATATCTACATTTGTTAAGGTGATTTTGTTATCATGAACAAGTCTTAAGCACTCAAATACTTCAGAAGTGATATAGAATATTTACATTTGTTAATGTGATTTCGTTATCATGAACAAGTCTCTATGTATCAGTAAAAAAGTTGTTATTTGTCAATTGTCATGTTTCATCTATTAAGTCTCGTAATTAATATAATCTTATTTGTTAATTTATTGATTCTCCATTTTAAATTTAAAATTTTAAACTTATTATTTTAATTATATTAAATTAATAATATTAGAATAAAAAATTATATTAAATTAATACCAATTATAAGATGATATAATTTTACATATTTATTTGAATCAACGACTATAATTTTATATAATTAAAAAATATCTCTTAAATAGTAATTTATTTAAAATAATTGATTAATAATCTTGAGGTTTTATTAATATGAAAGGTTAATTAATTTTGTAACTGTAGTTCCCATAGGTTATAAACTAGTGTCCCTAATATAGTATGCACTGATTTTCTTCTATGATTGATCTTATGATGAGATTACCACATTTGAAATACTATATGTTAAACAAGTTGCACACACAAAATAATTTTGTAAGAGATTTTGAAAATGACAACAAACTCTAATTAATTCGATTTTGACTTTCAACATGATCATGTACATCTACTTATGATTTGCTGAGACATGGTTTGGAAATCATGGGTACACAAAATTTTGAGATGTTATGACGGCTTTTTAGACGAACCTCATTCATATGAGGGAATTTCTACCCCCCCCCCCCCCTCGCCCCCTCGTGTGGTACGTATGTGACAGCTCACTTGTACCTTGTTGGAAACAAGTATGAGAAGTGTGTGGTGTGTTATGTGATATCCTTATGCAAACCTAACGTGTATGATAATATACAGAATGCTTAACTATCTTTATACATGCCTAATTTTATCCCTTATTTGTGTGATTTAAATTTTGAGAGTCACTTTGGAGTTTAGGAAAATAGAAACATATTGCATTGAGTTCGATTTGAAGTTGTTAATTTGAGATTTGACAACGCTTTTAAATAGTTACCTAACTTAAAAATGCTTATTTCTTCAATTCATGATTGCCTACTATTCTTTTATATTTAAAAAAAAATTAGGGGTTTGACATTAGGCTTGAATATTGACTTTATCTTATACTCATATTGTAACATCCTATTTTCACGTATTTATTTTGTAGTTTAGGTATTTATTTTTTTATGGCAAGACAAGGTGTGGCATTGAGGGTGTATTGACTAAGCATTCGATTATTGAGAAATATGCATCCGTGATTGGTCATGGTGTGGCATTATGTTTACCACGACATAGCAACCGTTTTGGGCCTAAAACCTTAATTTTGGGATTAGTTCCCTATTTAAGGGCACTAGCTCCTAGGGTTGCCTCATGTGGAAGCCTCCACCCTCTAAAATCAAAACCCTATCCAACCTAGCCTCTATTTTGTGTTTTGACTTCTTGATCTCCATTATTGTAAAGGTTGAAGGAATAATGAGCCTTTGGTTTCTCTTAAGAGTGTGGTTCCAGCTTAGATCCATCATCTTCATCCCATTTCCGACTCTTTGAATGTAAAATGTCTCTACCTTGCTCATTATTTCTCTAGCTCTAGTTCTAAGTCAATTTATGAGATTTAGATCCCAAATCTTCTTGTTCTTGGAGTTTGAGTAAATTCCAGAACCCTTGAGTGCATTTGTTAGCTTCTGGACCATGGGGTTGGTTGGAAAGTTAGAATGCATGGCTTATGGAGTGAGTCCATGCCTTAGTGTTGTCATTAAGAACTTATATCTTAATAGGATGTCTTAATGGATAAAGTTGGAAACTTTATACATTGAGGCCTTAAAGGGATCTAGATCTGAGCTTTAGAGCTTTTGGGATTGAGGAATAACAACTTAATCTATTAAGTTATTGGCGCCCAGTGATCACGACGTGGCTACTAATTGTCACGACATGAGGAATGGTGATTCCATGACCATTTCGCCTGGACGTTTCCACGACATGGCCAATCGGTGTCCATGATGTGGGAATCAACTGATTGTCCAACCGTTTTCTCTTGGAGTGCCTACGACTTCACCTATGGATAGCCACAACATGGAGACCTATCAAAGTTGACTTTGATCCTAGAATTTGACCGTTGACTTTTTGCTAATTGTTAACTTTTAGTCAATAAGGGGGTTAAGAAGTATATACTGAATGGGTGCTTACTTATTATTGAATAGGTGTTTCATAGTACCAGTCTTCATCGTGTGAGATTTGTTGTGTTTTAGCTGATTTCTACAAGGTGAGTCCTCTAACTATAATATTGGACACTGGTTGTCATTTGTGCATGTATCTATGTGACTATTGTTGGTATGATTGTATGTTGAATGCATGGAACCGATCTGGTCTTGGAGTCACTACGAACTCGGGGTCGATACAAACCCGATGGAGCCGATCTAGGCACAAATTCATTATGGAATTGGGGTTGATACGGACCAAGGGTTGTTACGGACCTGATACAACTATGTGTTGTTATATATGTTGTATGTGGTATTTTAAGGGAAACTCACTAAGCTTTGTGCTTACAGTTATTAATACATTATCTTTCAACTAATTCAGATGATCCTGGGAAGGAGAAGGCTTGATTGTACATATACACCTACAGGTTCTGTGATTCCATATGTTTTGATACTCTGATACTTTGGGATGATTGTGTTTTTCTTGACTTGGTTTTGGAGAGAAATATTTTATCCTTCAAAAATGAAAATTTTGTTTTGAAAATGGGACGATACAAGTTGGTATTAGAGCTAAGGCACGGTTCGATGTTATTAATAGGGATGTCATACCCTATAATAGGGGGTGAAGGTGGATTGCACCTAATCCCACATCGGATGAGAAGGAGAACTAAACATTACTTAGAAAGGGTGTGGATACCTTCCATGTCATAACGCATTTTAAATCCTTGAGGGCAGTAGATCTCATAATAACTCTATAGTTAAGCATGCCCTGGCGAGAGCAATTCAGGGATAGGTAACCCTGTAAGAAGTTTTCGTGTCGGGAGCCCAAAGTAGACAATATTATGATACATGCTAGAGGGGGGATGTTACAAAGGAGAAGAAATTATTTCATAAAAACCCTTTTAAGAAGTAAAGAATTTCAAAAGAGAATAAAGGAGGAAGTGATGTGTACAATCAACCAGAGCTCAAAATTGATCTCCTATATTATCCACACTTGTGGTTTGTTGTATTTGAGTTATTGCATGAACTGACAAAAATTCATGCTAGACATTGGCTAAGGGTCCCTTAGACATCAGGAATTGCATAATAGGGTTTCCTAAATTGTGATCCCTTTTTTCCTTGGAGATTAATTATGTTTCCTTTTTAGAATTGAAACTAATATTGTTAATTTCTTTGCATATGTTTTAGGGATGTACATAGTTAGGGTTTTATAGCCTTAGAATGTTTGGTTTAGCCTTGCTTCCTGTTCCTTGTTTGGTTGTGGACTTGATGTAGAATCATTTGTTCGACCGTCTATCAAGTTGTGGATTATCTACAATTGGCATACATGAAGTAATTGGTGAGTTTAATTGAGAGTCTTACAAAGTGGAGAAGTGGTTGAGAAGGAAGCTAGAATAAGTATCTATGTGTTTAATGGTAGTCTTGTAAGACCCTTAGGTGTGTGTGTGTGTGTACTTTTGGATAAGCCTAGCTTAGAGTGAGCTAGTGACTTAGGACTTGGGGAGGATAGCTTGAATCAACTACATATATGTGTGTAGAATGTAGTATGGGCCCATACTACTAAAAGTACAGGATATATATGCAATTCAGGAAGGACCCTAGATACTGAGGAACTTATAAGGGTGGATAATATGTATGTGTACGCTTTAGTCTGGTTATTGACCTCTTCCTTGAGTGTTTCAGTATGGTGATGACAAAGCGAGGTTCAGGTTCCAGTAACTTGAAGAGGCAAGGTACCCGTAATAATTAGATCTATGGGATCGTTGTCGTTGAGGTGGTCGCGACAATAAGGGAGACTATTCCATAGATGTTTGGGTCTATCTGTTGGATAAGGTGTCTATGTCCATAACTATTTTTGGTATGTACTTGACCCGGTTTGGCATGGTCCATTTGGGTTGCATGACATCATGCATTTGGATAGACTAAATGAAAGAAATAACACTTGTGGTTTATTAATATATTATAAGTTCTAATATATTAATAGAATTACTTAATTATTTTTGATCAAGAATTAATTTAGAATTAACTAAGTGCTCAAAATATGACTAATTAAATATATGGGTTGACTATGTAAATCATCTATAATTTGTATAGTGGGATAAAGGCTTCATGGATTATCAAGATGGCCTAAGACCCATAGGATGCTCCATGGAGGTTTAAACCCATGGGTCATGGAAATGAAGAGTTATGTTACATTAGGGTTTACATCGTGTAACCCTAAGTGTAACACACTATATAAAGAACATGACATCCACCAAAGTCGGCTACATGAAGTTACAAGAGGGCTAGGCCGATTTTACAAGTGTTCTATATTCTCTCAAAGTCATTCCAAAGCACTTCGTGTTGTGTGAAACATTTGAGACATCACACTTGGGGTGCTAGGCTCTCAAGGTTTTCAATGAATCAAATCAACTACAAGGTATGTAATTCTAGCCATCTTTTATGTTAAAGTTCCCCATGTATGCTAGCTAGGATTATGAACCTTGGAAATCAAATTTTGCATGTATTTTAGACAAACATAGATCCAAGGTTTTCTAGGGTTGCATGTACACTTAGGAGTGTTAGAATGCTCATAACCCATCAGTGGTATCAAAGCCTAGGCTTGTTTGTTGATACGGGATGCAAAATAGTGTAAAAAACGGATTTTTAAGTTGTTTGCACAAGGGACTCGCTGAGTCCATGGGGGGACTCGACGAGTCCAAGCGAAACTTCAACCAACTCGGCGAGTCAGTTCTTGCACTCGATGAGTTGGTCATGTAGAGTACAGTTTTTCGATTTTTGATACTGAAAATGGACTAGAAATATTACCCTAAACTGTTTTGGTGTTTTAGAACTTATTTTAGATGGTGTAATGGTTGTTCTAATCCATTTACAATGGCTAATATCAAAATTATATGATTGTATGTGTTCATATATTCTTGAAATTTTGATATGAGTATTCATGTTCTTGTGAGTTCTTGATAGATCATAGGAATTACTTGTTTAATGCTTAATTCATGATCTTTATGTGTTTTAATGGAGTCCATAACTTGTCCTCAAGTTATGGATAACCAAAAGTCACTTTGTATTAAATCCATTAAAAGAACAAATAAGTTACAAAAATAAAGAGTCTTCATTTTAATAACTCATAAGTTATGAATTGAAGAGTTTTGTAAAGTTACAAAACTTGCCCTCAAGTTTTGGAACATGTAAAGTTATCTTAATAAACTTTAGTTCCAACTCCTAGATTTTTAAAAGTTAAAAATAAACCCGTATACTTTATAATATTATAAGTTAATAATATATATATATATATATATATATATATATATATATATATATATATATATATATATATATATACACACACATAAGATCAAGTCGTCTTACCGTTAGTAGGCCTCATTCACGAAGTCGGTCTATAAGGGGGGTAATAAGGCTGCTGCCTATAAAATGGCAGCTTAATGGGTGTCCATTCTCACCCACCGCTATCTTGATTAGTGGAGGGTCGTTAGCCGAACGGGTAGGATAAGGACTTATAAAATTCTCATTAAAAGTATAATGATTATTATAAAGTAACTAAATGTTTTATTAAATTCTCAATCTTAGTTACTTTAGGAAAATATGAATAAGGTGCTAATCCATGAAATTACACTTTACCCTTTGTTTAAGTCCTTAATAGAGCGTGTGTGGTTAACTGACACATTAACTTGGACTTAACAAGGTAGGTAAAGGGTGACTTAAGGTTTATTATAGGTCGGTGGAGCGCGTGTAGTTAACCGGTAGGAATTTCTAAAAATTAGAGGGCACACTTGAGATTGAAACATGTCTTTGAAAAATTTCATTGAATCTGAAAAGAATCTAGGAATTTCTAAAAACCAATTAAAATCTAATATTTATATTTTGTTTTTTCATGGTGGAAATTGGTGAATCGTCATTCACCTACCTTTCAAATATTTTATAGCTTAGATTACGACATCCCTCTTCTAAGTTATGATATATTGTGATTGGATCCTAGCCTTAATATTAAATTTGGGTGTTTTATTAAGGACTATCTTTATATCTAAACTAAACTTGTTCTTTTCTTTTCAGATGTCTTCCAACAATAGTGCTTCTGGCTCAAACCATACTGGCTCCTTTTCCCTCGTGAACCTACGTGGGAGGGTCATCTTCGATGGTTCCGACTTTATGGATTGGATCCAGAACATCAGGATGGTGACTCGCTACGAGGACAAGGAATATGTCCTCGATAAGGAGCTAAAGGAGATCGATGAGTGCACTGTTACCCCCCAGGAGATCGCTGACTTCCAGAATCATGAAAGAGATGCCACCAAAGTGGCATGCATCATGATGGCCACCATGACAACTGAACTCCAGAAGTCCTATGAGGACTACTACCCTTTTGAGACGCACCAAGATATGATGGAAAGATACCATCAGAGTGCTCGTCAAGAGCGATTAGAAATAATCTCCTCCATGATAACAACCAGGATGAAGGATGGAGAATCCATCACGGGCCACATGCAGAAATTGCAAAGGTACGTGGACCGTTTGCTGAAGCTTAATGTGAACTTCCCCGAGGAGCTAGCAATAGATATCATTTTGCACTCCTTACCCTCGTGTTATGATCAATTCCGCATGACATACCACATGAATAAGGAAGAAGTCACACTAAAAAAACTTCAAGGACTCCTGAAGACCACAAAATCAGGTCTGAAGGGTAAGTCGGTTCTTACCACTTCTGGTCCTACTACCAACTATGCCCCTGTCTTGGCAATCGGGAATGGGAAAGGTAAAAATAGGAAGACCCATTCGAAGGGTACCAAGGGTAAGATCATTGAAGGCTCCTCTTGAAGTGGAACTAAAAAAGTTTTCATCACTCCTTCTTCTGACCCAAAGGAGGCTGAATGCTTCTATTGCCATGAAAAGTCACACTAGAAGCGGAACTGCCCAAAGTACCAGCAAGATGTGAAGGATGGGAAAGTCAAACACAACCATGCAGGTATTTACACTATCTTATCCAATAACTCACCCTATTCTAACTCTTGGGTCCTTGATACCGATTGTGGTATTCATATATGTTCTGATTTGTAGGGACTAAGAAGAAGTGAGAATGTGGAGCATGGAAAGATATAACACTCATGTTTCTAGCCTAGGAATTTATATTGAGTTGATAGTCTAGGTTAACCTTTGTAACTCATTTTGAAGAAATGAAAAGGAATTATGTGAATATTATGTGAATTATGTGTTTTATGCTTAATTATTAGGGCTTAATTAATTAAGAATAAAAATAAGCGTCAAAATTAAAGTGTGAGATAAGCCCGATATCTTTACATAAAGTTGTAGTGGTCGAAACAAGGATTTCGGGGATATAAAGAATACCAAAATCTGAGTTATAACGAAGAAGTTATGACCTGTCGAAGTTTCACGACAAAACCGGCACGGTGCTGAATGTCGTAAAAAGTGAGTTTTTGATAAACTACTTTTTAGCCTTAGTAATCTGAATGAAAGTTTTAGTATTCGTTAAACCGAGAAGTTCGATAAAAAGAACGCCCAAATCTGACTTCGTATGAGGAAGTTATGATTTTTCGAAGTTTCAGCGTAGTAGTAGACAACTAAAAACTTGAATTTTAGATCGAGCAATTTTTAGCCGACACAACCTAAACGAGAATTGAATTTCTCGTCATTTGGAGCACAACGGTAAAAAGTCTGACGAAAACAGACGTCGGATGAAGAAGTGATGAATTTTTAACGGATTTCCTGTCCCGGTCTGTTAAAAATAATAATATAAAATTTAAATTCAAAATTAGCCGACGAAGTCTAAACGGAAGTTGTAGATTGTAATTTTAGCTACGCGTGCATATAAAGAACGTCAAAAACGGAGCTCATATGCGAAAGTTACGGATTTTAGAACTTTTGGCGCGAAAGTCGAGAAAATTCGCATAGTCACACTTTGCCACGTCACCCTTGCCTCGCATGTGCCACGTGTCCTGTTGAGTCACCAGGCTGCTGAGTCACCTAAGCTGCTGAGTCATGCGAGGCCACGTGTCGGATCCTGATTCGACCGAGGAGGAGGCCCAATCCGAAGCAGCCAGCTCTCCGTCCGAGCCTCGCAATGCCTGCCGCGTGTTCCGAGCCTCGCATAGCCTAGCTCCGAACCTCGCATGTGCGCCTGTAGACTCCGGTCCACTTAGAAGCTGCCGGCGAGCCCTCACAGGTGCGACCCATGTGCGAGCCATGCGCAGCCCTCATGCGAGCCTCCCCCCTGCGAAGCCTCTCAGGCGTCGGATCAGAAGACTTCTCAGCCGTCCGATCAGAAGCTTCCCTCTATAAATAGAAGGGTGCGAACCCTCCCGGCTAGAATTTAGAAATTGGCAATTTTGGCCCCTTTTTCACTATTTTGGCTATTTTCACATCCCCCAAAGCCCCAATACTTATTCCAAAGCCCGGAATACTCCACGAAGTGCCCGAGAAGCCCGAAAAATTTATCTTTTCGGTTTCGAAGCCCGACTTTTGCAGAGCCCGGTTTCTCAATAAAACTCTCGGTTTTATTAGAAACGATCGTTTTAAGAAACGAATTGCTGCCCGATTTTCACCAAAATACGTGAGTGTGTAGTTACTTTCAATTTACACATAGATATGAAGTATTTACCTTGAAATATGTGTTATGTGTAAATATGCTAATTGTTTATTCGAGGTGACTGTTGAATTGATGTTTTATACAAGTTTTAAATTGTATATGCTTTTTATCTACAAAATATGTTGGGTAGAACATGGGTAGATGAAATAGTTTATGTGTGTTAAAATGGTGAGAGGCCTCGATGATGTTGTTGTTGTTGTTGATGTTGTTGTTGTAGTCATCTAGCGGAGTATAAATGACGACCATGGACTTTCTAGATAGTCCAGTGGAACACTAGCAAGTTCGCAACTTGTAGGTGTTGATGAATTAAATGTTCATTGGCGTACTCCATCCCCCTCATGGTTGCCTTAAGGACATGTATGGCTGAGGAAACCCCTTAGCAGTAGTGTCCATCCCGATGATAATCCTTAGGCTAGGTACCTTGTGATAGGTGTTTAGGGACGTAAAGTGAGGACAACGGGAATGGGTAATCAGGGTTATTGTTGATTGGTAAACTTAATAAGTATATTGTTGTGGGTTGAAAACCCTATATGCTCACCAGACTCCCAAGCCTGACCCACTCAGTTTTTATGATTACAGGTAGTGGACCCCGAGCATAGTCGGAGGACGACGAGAGATTTTTGGATTATAGGCCAGTAGTTGTAAATAACTGTTGAAAGGCTTATAATGTCTTGTTTATGCTTTTGATCTGTATCGGAACATGACATCCCGAGGTTTTGGATATATATGGAAAATATATACCTTCTTAATGAAGGGTTTTGATAAACTTTTATCATATGTTGTTTGGGGACCAATACTGCAACATCTTTTAAAAAGATTTCTCTGATTTTATTTTAAAAAGCATAAATTAAATCGGTCTTTTCTGGCCGAGAAATTAGGGGATGTCACAGTTGGTATCAGAGCATTAGTTTAAGTGAACTAAGAAATTGTAGAATTTCTAGACTTGAACTTAGAATGCTAAGGGATGATTGTGAGATGAGTGTCTACCATATTTTAGACACGAGCTCTTGTTTATTTTAGGGAAGATACCTAAAATGCCCTTATGTGCTAAATGATATGTGTTTGCCATGTGTGCCATTATTTGTTCGGATCTATGGTCTGTTGCCGACCGGATCTGGAAACCTTGTGTGTGTAGGATTCTAAGCGTATGAAATACGAGATTAGAACTAACATGTAAACGTTTCAGAGTGATAAGGTAATTGACATGTCTAACAAGGATAAAGACCTAAATTCACCTTATTCAGTTTATAGATTGTAATGGCAAGAACTAGGAGTGGAGCTGGAAATGCAAACAGAAACCAACAACCTCAACCCCAAGTGGTGGAACAGGTGCCTATAGTAGGAGCTGCACCCGAACCCATCACCATGGCTGGAGTACGAACTATGATTCAGACCATGTTGGCTGAACATAGGGAGGAATTAAGGCAAATGTTGCTGAACGACAGGGATGAACCTTCAGTTCCTGTTGAACAATGTGAACTAAATGACGATCGATCTGAAGAAGGGAACAACAATAGATCGGTTGGTCATAGTGAATCGCTTGTGGTTGGGAGGAATAACCACGAGGGTAGAATGGAGAGAAATGGGTGCAAGTATAAGGACTTTATGACTTGCAAGCCATCGACCTTCAATGGAAAAGAATATCATGTCGGAGTAATGGACTGGATCTCGGAAATGGAGTTGGCTTTCATGACTTGTGATTGCCAAGGCAAGTTACAAACTACCTTTGCAGTACGTCAGTTTAGGGGTAGTGCTGCTCGTTGGTGGAGCACTTTGGGGAAAACCCTAAGCGCTAATGAGCCACTGCAATTAACTTGGGCAGAGTTCTTAGTGCACTTCAAGTGCAAGTACTGCTCGGCCCAAAACGTACTTGAGTTAGAAAACCAATTTCTAACGTTGCAGAAGGGGAGTATGACCGTTGACGAATATACGAATAACTTCACAGACAAAATGGAGTTTGCTTTGCGTATTGTCCCAGATGAGTTGGCAAAAATAGACAGGTACGCAAAAGGACTTCCATGGGAGTATGCAATGCCAGTATGTCAGGCACTTACTTTGGAGGCAGCTATTTGGGCTGCCAAGTCTGTTGAAGATATGATAAAAGGGAGAGCCGCCAGCAAGGTTGAAGTTGGCGAAAAGAGAAAGTTTGAAGGAACTTCAGGTTCCAATAAAAAGAACAAATTCTCGAAGACTGGTTCGAGAAAGTTTGCAGGAGGAAGCGAAGCCAAGTGGTGTGACAAGTGTAGGAAGAAACATGCTGGGAAGTGCAGCGTGGAAGTCACTTTTTACAAATGTGGAAAGCCAGGGCATTATGCCAATGAATGCACCTTCAATAAGAACGTATGTTTTGGGTGCAATGAAGAAGGGCATATTTTGAGGGACTGCCCGAAGAAGAAGGACGCAGCAAAACCCAATCTACCACCAAATCCGAAGGCAAGAGCCTTTCAGATGACACTCGAAGCTACGAAAGAAGAAGCCGATGTCGCTTCAGGTACCTTTCTCGTAAACGAATTGCCTGTCCAAATTTTGTTTGATTTGGGAGCCAATTACTCCTTTATATCGCATGAATTTGGTAGAAAGCTAGCTTTGCCTGTAGATATGCTAGTTAATGCTATAATAGTCGAGATTGCTAGTGGCAAGTTTGTACCTGTTAGCCATCGTATGAAAAACATCCTCATTGACTTGGATGGGAATAAGTTCCAAGAGGAATTATTGCCTATCGAGTTAAATGGATTCGACATAGTTTTAGGAATGGATTGGCTTAACGCCAACGATGCAGAAATACTATGTAGAAAGAAGATAGTAAAAGTAAACCCGCCAGGGAAAGAGTCGTTTATGGTGTATGGAGACAAACGCAGAGTAAATTCTGGAATCATTTCCCTGATGAAAGCCAGAAAGTGTTTGGTCAAGGTATGTACATCATATCTAGCATTCGTGATCGATGCTAAGATGGAAAAGAAGGAGGTGCAAAATATTCCGGTGGTGTGTGATTATCCGGAAGTCTTTCCCGAAGATCTTCCCGGATTGCCCCCTAATCGACAAGTAGAATTTTGTATCGACTTGTTACCAGGAACGACGCCGATAGCAAAAGCACCTTATCGATTAGCGCCAACCGAAATGAAAGAACTTATGACACAACTTCAGGAGTTAATGGTCAAAGGTTTCATTCGACCTAGTTCATCGCCCTGGGGAGCCCCTGTGTTATTTGTAAAGAAGAAAGACGGAAGCATGAGAATGTGCATCGATTACAGAGAGCTGAACAAAGCGACGATAAAGAACAAGTACCCGTTGCCAAGGATCGATGACCTGTTCGACCAGTTGCAGGGTTCGAGCTATTTCTCGAAGATCGATCTTAGGTCGGGATACCATCAACTAAAGGTGAGAGAGCAGGATATCGAAAAGACTGCTTTTAGAACGAGATATGGACACTATGAATTTTTGGTTATGTCGTTCAGACTAACCAATGCCCTAGCAGCTTTCATGGATTTGATGAATAGGGTTTGTAAACCATTCTTAGATAAATCAGTGATAGTATTCATAGACGATATCTTGACCCAACAAAGATTGAAGATGTGATGAAATGGGAACAACCAAAAAGTCCTATGGAGATTCGAAGCTTTTTAGGATTAGCTGGATATTACCAAAGGTTTATCCAAGGCTTTTCTTCGATTGCTGCTCCATTAACAGCTTTGACCTACAAAAGAGCTACTTATGGTTGGAATGAGAAGCATAAGGAAGCCTTTGAGAAGTTGAAGAAGAGATTGTGTGAAGCACCGATTCTTTCATTGCCTGAAGGAGTTGATGACTTCGTAGTTTATAGCGATGCATCTGGAGTTGGGTTAGGTTGTGTTCTGACCCAAAGGGATAAAGTGATCGTGTATGCATCGAGGCAATTGAAGGAACATGAAAAGAACTACCCCACTCATGATCTGGAGTTGGCAGCGGTAGTATTTGCCTTAAAGATATGGACGCATTATCTTTATGGCACAAAGTGTATACTTTTCACTGATCATAAGAGTCTCCAATATCTCTTTAATCAGAAGGAATTGAACATGAGGCAACGATGCTGGCTAGAGTTACTCAAGGACTACGACTGTGAGATACTTTACCACCCTGGTAAAGCAAATGTTGTTGCTGATGCTCTCAGTCGGAAGGTAAACCTTGAAAAGAAAAGGCCAAGAGCGTTGAGAATTGAAGTTTTCTCGACAATTGTGGAAAGTATAAAGAAAGCTCAAGAGGAAGCTTTAGAGAAAAGTGACCAAAATGAAGAACGTTTGGGCAAAACGTTAGTATTCGGTACAAATAACCAAGGGTTGAAGGTATTCCAAGATAGAATTTGGGTACCTAAGACGGAAGGAGTAAGAGATCTTATGATGGAAGAAGCTCACAAGACCATGTACTCGATTCATCCCGGCAGTACAAAAATGTATAGGGATTAAAAGCCCTATTATTGGTGGCCGACGATGAAACTTGATGTTGCTAAGTATGTGGCCGAGTGTGTAACTTGTGCTAGGGTTAAGGCACAACATCAGAAACCATATGGGAGTTTAGAACCTTTACCCGTACCCATGGGTAAATGGGAAGACATCACCATGGGTTTTGTGACTAAACTACCCAGAACAAGGAACGGTCACGACATGATTTGGGTGGTCGTTGATCGCTTCACTAAGAGTGCGCATTTCATAGCAGCCAAAGAGAAATGGTCTATGGATAAACTTGCGAATTCTTACGTGAAGGAAATTGTGAGGCTTCACGGTGTTCCGTTAACGATTGTGTCCAATCGGGATAGCCGTTTTACCTCGAGATTTTGGAGGAGTCTACAAGAGGAATTGGGTACCAAGTTGTGTTTGAGTACAGCTTACCATTCGCAAACCGATGGTCAGAGCGAGCGAACGATTCAAACATTGGAGGATATGCTGAGAGCATGTACCCTATAATTCCAAGGTAACTGGGATGAACACTTACCTTTAGTAGAATTCTCCTATAATAATAGTTTCCACTCAAGCATTAAGATGGCACCTTATCACGCTTTGTATGGGGAAAAGTGTCGAACGCCATCATGTTGGCTGGAAAGCTAGGGAAAAGCAGTTTATGGGACCTGAAATAGTCCATGAGACTGCTGAAAAGTTGAAAGTGATAAGGGAAAGGATGTTAGCTGCTCAAGATCGACAAAAGAGTTATGCTGACAAGAAAAGACAACCGATATCCTTCGATGTAGGAGATTCGGTTTTACTTAAAGTCTCGCCGTGGAAGGGACTTATAAGATTTGGTAAGAGAGGGAAGTTGAGTCCAAGGTTTATTGGACCATTTAAAGTTGTTCAGAGGATCGGGAATCAAGCTTACAAGTTAGAGTTACCGGAAGAACTGGAGGGTATTCATAACACCTTTCATGTGTGTTATTTGAGAAAGTTCACAAGAGATGTGCCCGACATAATTCCAATTTCTGAGTTAAGGTTGGATGAAAACAAGAGGTTGATCGAAGAACCTGAGGCAATCTTTGACCGTAAGACTATGAAGTTACGACGCAAGATGGTCAATGTAGTGCTTGTGCGCTGGAAACATACGAATGGACCAAATCTCACTTGGGAACACAGAGAGTGACATGATGAGTCGCTACCCGCAGTTGTTTGGTGAACTTAATAAGTATATTATTGTGGGTTGAAAACCCTATATGCTCACCAGGCTCCCAAGCCTGACCCACTCAGTTTTTATGATTACAGGTAGTGGACCCCAAACATAGTCGGAGGACGACGAGAGATTTTGGGATTATAGGCCAGTAGTTGTAAATAACTGTTGAAAGGCTTATAATGTCTTGTTTATGCTTTTGATCTGTATCGGAACATGACATCCCGAGGTTTTGGATATATATGGAAAATATATACCTTCTTAATGAAGGGTTTTGATAAACTTTTATCATATGTTGTTTGGGGACCAATTCCGCAACATCTTTTAAAAAGATTTCTCTGATTTTATTTTAAAAAGCATAAATTAAATCAGTTTTTTCTGGCCGAGAAATTAGGGGATGTCACAAAAGATAAACTTGATCATGGGGAATAGGAAAGCTTCACCTGTCACCAAGATTGGAGTTTATTCTTTGTTGCTAAGTAGTGAGTTTACTTTAGATTTGAATAAATGTTATTATTCGCTAGAAATGGCAAGAAATATTATTTCCTTTCATGCTTTGTACAAACAAAGGTTTACCTTTTCTTTTGATAATGATAACTTGGATAAAGCATTACCTTGTGATGGTGTGTATGAAGTTGTGTATGTTGTAGATAACCTAGGAAATAATGTGTTGTGTATTGATTCTTATAACAATAATAACATGGATAAAGCATCATTATGGCATTGTCGTCTTGGACATGCGAGCAAGAAACGCATAGGCCAGCTCCAAAAGGATGGAGTCTTGGAGTCATTTGGCCTAAAGTTAGATGATAGATGTGAATCATGCTTACTTGGAAAAATGACAAAGTCACCCTTCACTGGTTCTTGTGCTAGGGGTGAAGGTTTGTTGGGTCTGGTACACACAGATGTGTGTGGACCCTTCAAATGTGCCATAAGGGATGCTAATCGTTATTATTTGACTTTTACTGATGATTACAGTAGATATGGATATGTCTACTTAATCAAGCATAAGTCAGAGACTTTTGAAAGGTTTAAAGAGTTTAAACAGGAATTCGAGAATCAATTGGGCAGGAACATTAAAATTCTTCGATCTGATCATGGGGATGAGTATCTTAGTACAAAGTTCATTGAATATCTTAAGGAATGTGGGATTATCTCACAATTGACACCTCCCAGGACACCACAGCTTAATGGTGTGGCTGAGAGGCACAATCGAACCTTGTTGGATATTGTTCGTTCCATGATGAGTCAAGATTCACTACCAATCTCATTTTGGGGGTATGCCTTAGAGACTGTGGCCCATATCCTTAGTTTGATCCCTATAAAGAAAGTTGCCAAAACTCCTCATGAGATGTGGACTGCTAAAATTCCCAAACTAGACCACATCAAGATTTAGGGTTGCAAGGCTTTTGTGAGGCGCGAGACTCATGATAAGCTCGAACCTTAAACTGAGCGGTGTGTTTTCATCGGCTACCCACAGAAATCCTTTGGTTACCTCTTCTACAGACCTAGTGAGAATGTGGTTGTAACGCTCATAGATCCGGGCAAGTCAATTTAGAGATAATAGGGGTCGAAAATGACTTTTCGACAAAAGATTCTTTAGAATAAATAATCTTACCCAAGTTTTAGAATATGTCTCAAGGGTTCCGTACATATAAAGAATGCCGGAATCCGAGTTATAACGAAGAAGTTATGGCCCGTTAAAGTTTTACGGCAAAACCGGCACGACACCGGGAGACGTAAATAGTAAATTTACGATGGAGGACTTTTTAGCCTTAGAAACATAAAAAAAAGTTTAAGTATACGTTAAACCAAGAATATACAAAAAAAGAACGCCCAAATCTGACTTCGTACAAGGAGGTTATGAATTTTCTAAGATTTGGCATAGTAGTGCACGCCCCGAAACTCGAAGTTTAGTTCGAGCGGTTTTTGGCCTATGCGACCTAAATGAGAATTGAAGCTTTTGTGCATAATTCAATGAGTAGTAGAACAAGCATATGAGTAGAAGTTTATCTGTTCCTTCTTGGATTAGAAGCGATATTTGGGCCCCTCAATGATATTGTTTTGACCTATGTACCGGGCTCGGTCAGAGTTAAGTTGATGTGTTCAATTAAGTTCTTTGTGAAACAAATCAGAAATCGGGAAACAAACTGCTGGACAATAAGTAAGACATTGTTCCATGTATTTGTCCGCCTGATACATAGAACAAATGGTTATATGATCACTTATCTTAAATGGCATATCATCATCTTCTCAGTTCCGAGAGACCTTGAAAGAGCTACGATTGCTGATCGGTTCCTGAAATCATACTTGCAGTTATAGTTATTAGACTAATCCAAGTGGAAGACTGTTGGATAAGGTGTCTAAGTCCATAACTAATTCTGGTATGTACTTGACCCGGTTTGGCATTGTCCATTTGGTTTGCATGGCATCATGCATTTGGATAGACTAAATGAGGGAAATAACACTTGTGGTTTATTAATATATTATAAGTTCTAATATATTAATAGAATTATTTAATTAGTTTTGATCAAGAATTAATTTAGAATTAATTAAGTGATCAAAGATGACTAATTAAATATATAGGTTGATTATGTAAATCATCAATAACTTGTATAGTGGGCTAAATGTATCATGGATTATCAAGATGGGCTAAGACCCATAGGATGCTCCATGGAGGTTTAAACCCACGGGTCATGGAAATGAAGAGCCATGTTACATTAGGGTTTATATGGTGTAACCCTAAGTGTAACACACTATATAAAGAAAATAACATCCACCAAAGTCGGCTACATGAAGTTACAAGAGGGCTAGGCCGATTTTACAAGTGTTCTATATTCTCTCAAAGTCATTCCAAAGCACTTGGTGTTGTGTGAAACATTTGAGGCATCACACTTGGGGTGCTAGGCTCTCAAGGTTTTTAAGGAAGCAAATCACCTACAAGGTATGTAATTCTAGCCATCTTTTATGTTAAAAGTTCCCCATGTATGCTAGATAGGATTATGAACCTTGGAAATCAAATTTTGTATGTATTTTAGACAAACATAGATCCAAGGTTTTCTAGGGTTGCATGTACACTTAGGAGTGTTAGAATGCTCATAACCCATCACTATCAATATTGTTATGATTGAGTCACTTGACGAGTGTTATACTACCATCATTGAGGTTGTTGTTCTCGTCGCCACTGCAGCTGTTGTTGCTGCTAGATTGCATGGGGTTGGTTCGATGTTGTACCGAGAGTTCAACAACACGAAGCATCCTAAGTTTGAGGGGGTCAAGTAACCGATTGCTACTATGAGATAGGTATATGATGTTGAGGGATGCTTCTACACTTATTCATGTCCGGAGAACCTAAAGGTTCGTTTCGTGTTGATTCTCCTTTCCATGGGAGCAAAGGATTAGTGGAAATTTGTGTCAACTGATTATTCTCTAGTGGAGCAGTCATCTAGGAATTGGTATCAATTTACGGAGATTTTTCATGCTTAGTATGTGTCTTTGGTAGAGAGGGAACGATTGAACTAGGAGTTCCTATCTCTCAAATAGATGATAGAGAAAGTGACTGAGATCACCAGGATGTTTCATGATAGGGCCCCGTTCTAAGTACGCATCCTCTGACCAGGTTCGGATGATCCAATTCTTGAGCATACTCAAAAAGGATAACCTAGAGTTCATAACGAACACCTATTATCGGACATTGGCTGAGCTGCAAACCAATGCTAGGAGGAGAGAGCTTGAGCTGGAGACACAGGTGAAAGAGGCTGAGGTGGAGATGCAACGAAGAGACAGGAGGCCATTGCAGTTACAGTCAGCAACCACGGGGTTCAAGCCCACTAATTTGAGAATAGGAGGTCATAGGAACCACACTTGCAGCAAGTGCGGTAAGGGTCATCAGGGTCCATCTTCGGCAGGGACGATATGCTACAAGTGTGGAAAAGAGGGACACTTCACGAGGGTTTTCCGTTGGGTCTTCGAGTCTGCTTCAACTGCAACCAAATGGGTCATGTAAAGGTCGGTTATCCACTACTTGCATCGAGACCAGTTCAGGCTCCTGATCCTAAAACCCTACATATTACTGATGGCCATCAGGGGAAGGTCGTGGTCCCAAAAGCCTGAGGGAGAGCTTTTCAGTTGACAGCAAAAGAGGCCAGGACAGCGTGCAGATGTCATTGTTGGTTATGATTATGATTTTTTAAGTACATTTCTTCTGAATTCTATAGCTGATTTAGTGCTATTCGACTCGAATGCGATTCAGTCATTTGTTTCAACATCTTTCAGTAGAAGATTTAGTATTCCACGTGAGACTTTGGATTGTGACATCCCCATTTTCATAGCCTTCATAAAAAATTTAGTTTATCCTTATTTAAAATGTTTTTTTTATTGTGGAATTAGTCCTAAATTATCTTTAACAAGATATCATATTAAAATCAAGGCATTTCATAAGATTTAATATTTTAAAAGCCTGGAATGTCATAACCGATACAAGAACATAAGCATAAATAGGCTTTACATCAATATTTTAGCAGCCTACAAACTCCTTAAATCTCTCAGCAGATAATTACATTATCTATCAGTATCGTCGTATCGCTACCTGTAATATAGAGAAACTGAGTGGTTCAACTTGGGAAACCTGGTGAGCACATAGTGTTTTCAACCCACAATATTATAATCTTTCATTATATAATCTTTAGCATTTAAATAACCCAGTTACCCCATTCTTGTTACTCTCACTTCCTAATCTTAGATCTCGATAGATCTATTCTAAATGATCTTTGATAACAGTCATCTATATTTCCCTAAGTAATTAGGTACAATAGTATAAGAATACTTTTGACACCATATAGCAATACAATAGTACTTTGGCTAAAGACAACAGTATGATAGTACTTTGGACAAACATGATAGTACAATAGTACATTGGATAGACACGACAGTACAATGGTACTTTGGACAGGCACAATAGTACAATAGTACTTTGGACTGACACGAAAAGTCACATCTTATTTCTTTCGCCTAACTCTCACTATCCTATCACAACCATTATGCTACATAGCCCTATCACAACCTATCAATTATTATTTTACACAACCTATTACTACCCAATCATATTATTAAGTATAACATATGACTAGATCAAGTAGCAATCATATCATACAGTATGAATATTTTAAACACAACAAAAACAACACACATAACATTTAAGCATATATGATACTTAAATTTATGTGTATGTTTCAAAGTAACTATGCAATCACATGACTTAGGTAGGTGACTGGAGAATTCGACAACGCTCCACCAAACTCGTTGACTTATCCTCTAACGTGACCTAGATACGATTGTCACTAATTTTTAGTCTAATATTCCTGGAGACTAACGATAATCTATATTCCTCATTAATCTCAATGTCTACATCAAGATCTATCAAGTAAGGAACAACCAGGTAGGATCATTCAGAGCTAGGGTCTGTTAGGTATACAAAGTATACTATTTGGAAATCCCATTTTAAAATCCTCACCAAATCCATCTTAGACATCATCCCCGTAAGTAGATCAATCAATAATATAACGTTAGATTTACTAACAAATCTTATTTATAAATTCATAACAACAACTATGAATTTAAATATAAATTACACAAAAAAAATATAGAGTGTAATTTAACTTATGTAGATTGACTAGACAAAAGTACATAAATTGCACTGATAGAGATTCTACTTGAAGGCTACTACTTGTCGGGCACTCAAGGGCTTCGTCGGTATACTAGAAACTAAGGGAATTTGGATCTGATGCAGAGAGAACTCGAGGGATCGAGCTATATATATGAGATGCATATACAGAGGTGAGTATTTATAGACAAAAAAAAGATATGCACGCCGCGTAAATGGTCAAGGTGCTGATGTGTTGTTCTCTGAGTGATGCCAAGTATCTATGCACGCAGTTGCACGCAAAATTTCATGTTCTATTAGAAATTGAAAACTTGCTCAGATGAGCTCCTTTTTTGACAGGTTTTATAACCATACGTAGCTATCAATAAGATCTACAAATTTCATTTAGACTCCATCGACTAATTTAATTTATTTTTAAAGTTATATTTTTAACAGTCTTAGACTATTAAAATCCGTTAAAAAATCATAGTTTTATCATACAATATCCATTCTCGAATGTCTTTATCTTGACGGATAGGTTTTCAAGAGATCTTCAACTCTTGTTTATATTTTTTTTCCTAACCATCGTTCGATTTCAATTTTGGCTTCTGAACCGCATACTGGTATGCTGAAAAATCATAAGTTCCTCTTATGAACTCAGATTTGAAAGTTCTTTATAGCATGCTCTTGGTCTTACAAATACTACGGATTTCGTTTAGATCACTTAGGCTAATAAGTAATCTATCAAAAATCAACCTTTTACGATATGCGGAGTCGTGTTGGGTTAATTGGGAAACTTCGAAGAATCATAACTTTTTCATACAAAGTCAGATTTCAACGTTCTTTATATGTACGAAATCCATGTCGCATATACTATAACTTTGGTTATGATTATTTATCATAAATAATCTTTTACCCAAAAAGTCATTTTTAACGCTTATAATGACTAACCCAAATCTGCGGCTATTATAGTTATCTCCCCCTTAGGTTGATTATATCCCGAAATCATTAACAAAATAAGGCATGTATAATGGCTATGCACATTACCTTTCCATCCTAGGTAAAAATAATTACTCTTTGGACTTATTGACTGATGGCGATGTTTAGTCTTGCACCTGCTCTTCCTTCTAAATTCCATCTCCATTGGAGGCTCCTACTCCTTTTAGAATTAATTTATCCTAAGATAAGGTCTTTATTTTGATTATCGTAACAAAATGATGGGTCATGCTTGAATGACCTTTCATCGTATGATGAATTAGCTAGACTTAGGCCTTTGGATCATGTTCGAAAATGGGTACCGAACCAATTGATGAGGGGCTATGTAGGTGTATCATGTCCGAGATTACGAGAGAAATCCTTGATGAAACGTCGATGATGTACGGGTCAATCGAGGAGGATATAATCGAGTTGATGGAGGAGCGTTTTCGGGCCTTAAGAGCCAATCTAGCTACTGATTAGTATGGAGCCCGCAACCTCTCCTTCCCCAAGGGGTCGAAGGAGAGGTTCGCTGCAGGCTGTCAGAGGGAGCAAGCTCAAGATTTTTGAGAGGAGGTTGGTTATGCTCTAGGATCACTATCCATCGAGGCCATGACATGATCGGATTTTGTCACATGATTCTGAGAAGTGTTTGCATCGGCTGTTGCGGTGTAAGATCTAGCAAGGGAATTGTAGGATATGTGTCAGATGACTGAGACTATGGTGGAGATCACCTCCAAGTTTCGAGAGAGAGCTTTATTGGTACCCCAATATGCTGCATATGATGAGATAAAGAAGACTCGGTACCACGACATGTTGAGATCAGATATTCGGGAGTTTGTTGTCTATTCAACCTGTCTGAAATTAGAGGACATGATATCCATGGCCCAGGAATGGGAAATCAATTTGGAGCACATCAGAAAGAGGAAGGCAGAGTAGGTTCAAACGACTGGGTGTTCAACGAAGAAACCCAACGTTTTTTATTCTAGATCGAGGGGCCAGCAGGGTCGGGGCCACTGTGGCAAGTGCGACAGGATGCATGAGGGGGTTTTCAGGACAGGTGGTTCAGGTCATTATAAGTACTGCAAGACAGGTCACTTTGGCAGGGATTACACTTCCAACACTACCACCCATGTTTTAGATCTGATTTGCTTTCATTGTAATCAAAGGGGTCGCAAGAAGCTAAATTGCCCGAGTTTGATCGTAGGAGTAGTTACAGTACCCGTTCCAGTGACTTAGAGGATCACCGATGGCCTAGAGGGCAAGCAAGCGGCCCCTGTAGTGAAGAGCAAGGCTTTTCAGTTGATGGATGAGGAGGCTTGTACGACTTCCAACGTGATTACGGGTATGTTTTCCATTCATTTATACATTTTCATTATTGTTTATGCTAATGTTTTATGTTGTGATATTTAGGGACGTTCTTAGTGAACAGATTGTCTACTCTAGCTCTTTTTGTATATCTATCACTCAACAAAAGATTTGGTGATGCTCCTGGGGAGCTTGATCACCCATTGGAGGTCGAGATCGCTGATGATCGTTCAGAAAAAGTATCGAGGGTTCATCGAGTTTGTACTCTTGAGCTATTCAGAGTGAGGTACTTAATTGATTTAGTTCCTATTACTTTATGCGAGAGCAAGGTGTTATGGTGATGGACTGGTTGATCCCTAATGGGCCGAGGATTGATTAAGGGCACCATTTAGTACGGGTTCAAACCCTAAGTAGGGGAGAAATAGTTATTTAGGGCAAGTGTGATCAGTTTGGACTGAATCTCTCTTCATATGTAAGAACTAAGAAATATCTTCAGTAGGGTTGTTCGAGTTTTGTGGCTTATGTGTTGGACACAAGGATGGAGAGAAAAAGGACGATTGAGGATGTACCAGTAGTTCGACAGTATTCAGATGTGTTTGTGGAGGACTTCTTGGATTGCCTTCGGAGAGACAGGTGGAGTTCTGTTTAGATCTGGTTCTAGGTGTGGCACCAATAGCCAAGGTACCCTATCAGTTAGCGCCGTCGGACATGTAGGAGTTATCTACACAGTTGCATGGGCTGTTGGACAAGGGTTTTATCAGACTGAGTAGTTTGCCCTAGGGAGCACCGATTTTGTTTGTGAAGAAGAAGGAAAACTCCCATAAGATGTTCACCAATTATCGGTAGCTAAACAAGCTAACGGTGAAGAACCGTTATCTGCTTATATGGATTGATGATTTATTCGACTAGTTATAGGGTGCATGTTGGTTATCCAAGATCGTTCTGCATTCAAGCTATCGCCGGAATAGAGTAAGAGGTGAGAATATCTAGAAGAACGATTCCAATACTCGTTATAGTCATACGAGTTTGTGGTGATGCCTTTCGGGCTCACCAATGCTCCAACAACATTCTTGGATCTCATAAACCACGTGTGTAGACCGATGCTCGATCGGTCTGTCATTGTATTTATTGTTGATATATTGGTTTATTCTATGACCAACGAGTAGCATGAGGGTCATCTGCAACAAGTTCTGGAGATTCTGAGGAGGGAGAGGCTTTATGCCAAGTTCGAGTTCTAGTTATGCAAGGTGCAGTTTTTGCGGAACCTTGTTAATGAGAAGGGGATATTGGTTGATCCAGCCACGATTGAGGCTATGATGCAATAGGGGGTTCCTAAGTCTCCATCTGAGATTTGGAGATTCTTGGGTTTAGAAGGGTATTATCGGAGGTTCATAAAAAATTTCTCCAGGAGCGCAGTTCAATTGACGGGGTTGGCGAAGAAGACACTTAGTTTCTGCTAGGGGCCTCAGCAACAGGAAACATTTAAGACTTTGAGACAGAGGTTGTGCGAGGCTCCAATTTTGACTCTTGTAGAGGGTGTGGATGATTTCATGGTATACTATGATGTGCCAATCACAGGTTTGGGTGCGGTATTGATGCAGAGGGGTCGGGTTATTGCTTACGATTTGAGTCAACTAAAACCTGATGAGCCGAACTATCCCACTCATGATTTGGAGTTGAGGGCGGTGGTTTTCACCCTCAAGATTTGGTGATGTTACGTTTATGGGTTTCTTTGTACCATTTACATGGCTCACAAGAGCTTGAGGTACTTGATGGATCAACCAAATCCAAATATGAGGCAGTGCAAATGGTTGGATGTACTGAAGGATTATAATTGCAAGATCCTTAATCAACCTGGAAATGACAATGTAGTGGCTGGATCATTCAGTCGCAAGGTGGAGAGTGCACCTATTCGAAATCTATGTTTGAGGATGTCGGTGATTACCCCATTATTGGAGCGGATTTGTGAGGCTTAGGTCGAGGCCATGAAAGATGAACACCGCAAGAGTGAGTACATTATGGGGCTGGTGTCCTCTTTCGACTACAACAGTAGGGGAATTTTGACCTTGCATCATAGGATTTGGGTTCCGTATTGGGGTGGTGTACGGAAAGTACTGATGGAAGAGGCACACAATTTGATACTTTCCATTCATGTGGGCGCAACGAAAATTTACAGAGACCTCTGGCCCGATTATTGGAGGCCCTGCATGAAGCGAGATGTGGCTTTGTACATGAAGAGGTGATTCACGTGTAAGAAAGTCATGGTCGAGCATCAGAGACCTCATGTAAAAATGGACTCATTGGGTATTCCTATTTAGAAATGGGAAAAGATCATGATGGACTTCAGCACGAAGTTGCCACAGACAGCATGAGGGGTGGATTCAGTTTGGGTCATTTCTGATCAATTAACCAAGAATGCTCATTTTATTCCCAATAAAGAGAGCATCTCTACGGAGAAGTTGGCAGATATTTATATTAGAAAGGTTGTAGCAAGACATGGGGTTCTGGTATCAGTAGTCTCGGATCAAGATGTATGCTTCACTTCAAGATTTTGGAAGATATTTCATGAATAATTGGGTAATCGTCTGCACTTCAGCATGACTTTTCATCTGTAGACTGATGGACAGAGTGAGCGGGGCTATCTAGAATTTGGAGGATATGCTTCGGGCTTGTGTGGTGAAATTCAGTGGTAGCTAGGATACATATCTCCCATTGGCTGAGTTTTCTTACAACAACAGCTACCACGCTAGTATGGATTGACTAGGTCAGTCAATGAGTCATAAGTAGCATGGAGGTGGTTCTCCAGACTATCAAATTGATCCTGTATGTGCACGGGAGATTGTAGACCACAAAGAGTCGACAGAATAGGCGCCGATCTGAGTTGGAGTTTCAGGTCAAAGATATGGTACTCCTAAACGTGTCACCTTGGAAAGGTATTATCCGGTTCAGGAAGCGGGGCAATTTGGGCCCCATATTTATCGTTCCTTTCAGGGTTATTTCCCTGGTGGGTAGGGTTAGTTATCATTTAGAGTTACCCGAAATGCTCAGTCAAATTTACAACACTTTTCACGCCTCTCCACTGTAGAAATTTTTGGTTGATGATTCTGCATTGGTGCCTTTGGAGGATATTCAGATGGATGAGCATCTGAACTGCGTTGAGAGACTAGTTGCAATCATTGATAGGAAGACTAAACACCTACGAAACAAGGAGGTGAACCCGGTAAAGGTGGAGTGGCAACGTCGAAAAGGCTTCGAATGGACTTGGGAGCCTGAGGAGGAAATGAGGGTGAACTACCCAGAGTTATTCGTAGTATCGCACTTCGAGGAAGAAGTCTGATTCAAGTGGAGGAGAGTTGTAACATCCGGTTTTGAGGTATGTTTTATTTTCAATTAAAAATTGAAGTTTGGTGAGTTGCCACAATGTGGGAAGGATGGCCAGAACATGGAAAAGCATTTTCCAACTGTAGGTCTTCTTGATTTGCCACGACATTGCAAGGAAGGCCATGGCGTGGCCACCGCTGTTGTCTTAAACCGTAATTTTTCAGGTTTTGCACCTATTTAAAGGAATGGGGAGGCTAGGGTTTGCTCACCTTCAGCCTCCACCACCCTATTTGATCTACAAGAAAACTCTAACTCCTTTCCTCCATTGTTAAAGCTTTCTTGAGTTCTTTTGAGAGGTCTTGAAGGAAGAAGCAAGAAGGAGTAATCCATGGTGTAACTTCCGGAATTTCAGGTATGTTATCGTATGGTTGAATTCTTGAAGTTTATGGAGTGAATTGACGAGTTGGGAGTACAACTCACTGAGTAGGGTCAAGTTGCCAAGTGGGATTTAATGAATGGACTCGACGATTCGGGAGGCAGACTCGCCGAGTTGGTGCTAGGCAGAGAAACCCTAGTTTCCCGGGGTTGGGGCCTATATAAGGGAACTTATGCCCCCATTTCCGCCTCATCAGTTACCCTAAACCCCTGAGAGAAAACCCTAATTGCCATTTGAGCGAGAGAGTGAGAGAGAAACTCATATTGTGGTTCTTTTGCAACATTTGAAGAATAGGATGAGGTTATCAAGCAAGGAGCTGGAGGCGAGGCTATTAGATCCATTGATTTCCTATCCAGAGTTCCTGAGGAATGTATGTAGTCTTCACCTTTCTTCTTAATTTGGATAGATCTTATATCTATGGAGTTTTAGGGCTTTTTGTCATCTTTTGTTTGGGTTTTTGAGTAGCATGAGTTATCAAAGAGTCTAGACCTCAGATCTGGACCTTGTGAGGCCCTTAGAGTCTAGATGTCCCAACTTTATTCATCCATATGTGGGTTTTTGGACTTAATCATTCATGAAAAGAATATATTAGAATTTTGGAGCAATAACATCGTGCATGAACATAAGGATCAAAGCTTTACGTGATTATTGAGCCTTGAGATGGTAGATCTAGTGTTTGGAGGTTGAAATCTTCTGATCAGTGAGTTTGGATGAACTCGCCGAGTCGATGAGCCGACTCGACGAGTTGGTTAGGGTTTGTCCCAAAGAGTTAAATCATGCGAAAACTCGGCGAGTTGGGGGTTAACTCGACGAGCTAAGCTGGACTTTCACGAGACTCTTGAGGAAATGAGTGGAATCGACGAGTCATAGGGGTGCACTCGGCGAGTCGGGTCAAACATGGACTGTTGACTCGATTTTGACTGCGGTTGACTTTAGGGTTGGGTCAATCAAGAGTAATGGAAACCGTGAAGGGGTAAAATGGTCTTTTATCCACTTCAAATAGTTAGAGAGAGAAAGAATAGCCTTCGATTATTTGAGTCGTGAAAAGAGTATTAATTAGAGATATTCATCGTTTGTGTTAGGTAGAGGCTAGTTCGAGATCCGAGTGCAAGGTTCTTTGCTCACCTTCTTGCGAGGTGAGTCTTCTCACTATACTTACCATGAGTGGTATTTTGTGTGACTGAGATGTCTTATGTACTTATATTGTGTATTGTGATATCCTGCATTATTTCTTTGTGGTTTATGTTGTATATTACTCAGAGCCATCAGAGTTAGGACCGGAGGGTCCATCAGAGTACTTGTGACATCCCCGAAATCTAGGCCAGAAAAGACCGATTTTCATTTATGCTTTTAAATATTTTCAGAGTAAATCCTTTTGATTTGAAAGAGTTGCGGAATTTGTTCCCAAAAACAAAACATGATAAAACAATGTTTACTGAAGCATTTCATAAAAGAAATGTATTTTCATTATAATCAAAACTCGGGGTGTCATGTTCCGATACAGACCAATAAGCATAAACGAATACATTACAAGTCATATAACAAATATAAACATATGCAGACTTGTAAACAAAACAACTTGATGGTTCATCCATCTCATGCCCTTCCGCCACTTCCTGTAATACAATTTAAAACTGAGTGGGTCAGGCTTGGGAGCCTGGTGAGCATATAGGGTTTTCAACCCACAATAAATATCATTTTTAATTTTCACCAACCAACAATAACCTAATTACCCATTTCCGTTATTCTCACTTTAATGTCCCTAAAACAACTAACATAAGGGACCTAGTCTAAGAATATTTCATCGGGGCGACAACACATGCGTCGGGGCTACCTCAGCAATATAAGTCAAATAAGGCAACCATGAGGGGGATGGAGTACAGCAAATGAACACCCAAGTTCATTAACACCTACAGGTGGCGAACCTGCTAATGTTTCCACAAGACTGTCTAGAATAGCCAGTGGTCGTCATCTAAACTCCGCTAGATGACTCAATCAAACAACAACGAGGCCTCTCATCTGTTTATTACACACCAACTGTCTACCCATGTTCTACCCAACATATTAGTAGATAAAAATATACATTTGTATACATAGTTTAAAGAAAACCTGTATAGCATGCTTTAATCAACACATATATCACATAACAGATGAGGCACACACACACATAACACATATCTCATAAAGAAATAAGCAGATCTATAAGATAGAAGAGAGTGAATACTCATTCACACATAACACAACCAAATACATACACATAACACGTATTTTATATATAATACTTCGTATTATTGTATTAGAAAGAAAATAACTACACGCTCACACTTATAAACAACAATACTCTTAATACACTCGAACCAAACTCGTATTATTATTGTGTTTATGAAAGTTAGTATACACTCACTTGATCAGAAGATGATCGGACAGCACTACGGCTTATAGAAGTAGTATTCCTCAGCAGATCTGGAAGATCTCCTCGAAAATCGAACTTCTCGCGGGCAGAGCTTCGACTCGGGAACCGCACTTATCGGGATCTTCAGGATCTCGGGACTTGCCTCGGGGCTAGAGTATGATACCGGGGCTTCGGGGTATTTCTGGCACGCAAAACGATGCAAAACGGGAGAGAGAAGAGAAGAAATGAACAAAACTCTCGGCTGCCTTCGGATTCCTTTTATAGAGGCTGGAGCCTCGGAGTACGCGGGGCGTACTGCAGTACGCAGCGCGTATTGCTTCCGAAATCGTCACTGCATGCGTCATCCGAAGTGTCGACACTATTCTGAGTACGCGGTAGCGTACCCTCGTACGCGGGGCGTACTCCGGATCACACCGGTGACTCGTCTTCGGATAAGGCTTCCGATTTTGATTTAAATTTAATTACAAAATGATTAATAAACTTCGGAAATTCATAACTTCTTCATACGAACTCCGTTTTCGACGTTCTTTATATCCACGGAAAGGTGAGACCACGCTCTACGACTTTCGTTTAGACTCCGTCGGCTAATTTTGATTTTATTTTTTATTAATTATTTTTAATAGGCCGGGACAGAAACTTTCGTTATAAATTCATAACTTCTTCGTTTGACGTCCGTTCTCGCCTAACTTTTTATCGCTTCGATACCAACAATGAGATCTTCGATTCTCATTTAGATTGCTTCTGCTAACAACCGCTCGATCTCAAATCGAGTAAAACAGGCTGTATACCGCTAAGCCGGAACTTCGACAAATCATAACTTCCTCATACGAAGTCAGATTTGGGCGTTCTATATATATTCGAAAACCTCGTTTCAATTACTACAACATTAACCAAAGATATTAAGTTTATTTTACACTTAAATTTTGACGCTTGTTTTTATTCTTAATTAATCAAACCACATAATTAAGCAATTAAGCACAAAACACATAATACTCAAATAATAAAATCTCATTATTTCAAAACGGGTTACAAAGGTTAACCTAGACCATTACATTGCTAAAAATGGCAAGCCAGGAAACACAGGCGTTACAATTCTCTCCACCTTAGAATGATTCCGTCCCCGGAATCACACATCGACAAACAAATGCGGATAGCGACTCAACATGTCACTCTCCGTCTCCCAGGTGAGATTCGGCCCATTCGTGTGTTTCCATCGGACAAGCACTAACCCAACCATTTTGCGTCGCAACTTCTTAGTCTTTCGGTCAACAATTGCCTCTGGTTCTTCAATCAACCTTTTGTTCTCATCAATTCTCAATTCAGAAATTGGAATTATATTGGGAACTTCTCCCGTGAACTTCCTCAAATAACACACATGAAAAGTGTTGTGAATTCCATTCAGTTCTTCGGGTAATTCGAGCTTGTAAGCTTGGTTCCCAATCCTCTGAAGGACTTTAAACGGTCCAATAAACCTTGGACTCAACTTTCCCCTTTTACCAAATCTTATAAGTCCCTTCCACGGCGAGACTTTAAGCAAAGCCGAATCTCCAACCTCAAAAGTCATCGGTCTTCGCTTCTTGTCAGCATAGCTCTTTTGACGATCTTGAGCTGCTAACATTCTTTCCCTAATTATTTTCAACTTTTCAGCAATTTAATGAACCATCTCTGGTCCCATAAACTGCTTTACCCCAGCCTCAAGCCAACAAGACGGCGTACGACACTTCTGTCCATACAAAGCTTGAAAAGGTGCCATCTTAATGCTCGAGTGAAAACTATTATTATAGGAAAATTCTACCAACGGTAAATGTTCATCCCAATTACCTAGGAATTCCAAGGTACATGCTCTCAGCATATCTTCAAGTGTTTGTATTGTTCTTTCACTCTGACTATCAGTCTGCGGATGGTAAGCTGTGCTTAAACATAACTTGGTACCCATTTCCTCTTGTAGACTTTTCCAAAACCTTGAGGTGAAACGGCTATCACGATCCGATACAATCGTTAACGGAACACCGTGAAGCCTCACAATTTCCTTCACGTAAGAATTCACAAGCTTTTCCATAGACCATTTCTCCCTGGCCGCTATGAAATGCGCACTCTTAGTGAATCGATCAACGACCACCCAAATCATGTCGTGACCATTCTTTGTTCTGGGCAGTTTAGTGATAAAATCCATAGAAATGTCTTCCCACTTACCCATAGGCACAGGCAATGGTTCTAAACTCCCGTAAGGTTTCTGATGTTGTGTCTTGACTCTCGCACAAGTCACACACTCGGCCACATACTTTGCAACATCAAGCTTCATCGTCGGCCACCAATAGTAGGGTTTCAGGTCCCTATACATTTTAGTGCTACCCGGATGAATTGAGTACATGGTTTTGTGAGCTTCTTCCATCAGAAGATCTCTGACTCCTCCTGTCTTAGGTATCCAAATCCGATCTTGGAACACCTTCAGTCCATGACCGTTAGTACCAAACACCAACGTTTTACCCAAACGTTCCTCCTTTCAGTCATTTTTCTCAGAAGCTTCCTCTTGAGCTTTCTTTATACTTTCCAAAATAGTCGAGACAACTTCAATTCTCAACGCTCTTGGCCTTTTCCTTTCAAGATTGACTTTCCGACTGAGAGCATCAGCAACAACATTAGCTTTACCGGGGTGGTAAAGTATCTCGCAGTCGTAGTCTTTAAGTAATTCTAGCCAGCGTCGTTGCCTCATATTCAATTCTTTCTGATTAAAGAGATATTGGAGACTCTTATGATCAGTAAAAAGTTTGCACTTCGTGCCATAGAGGTAATGCCTCCATATTTCAGAGCGAAAACTACCGCTGCCAACTCCAAATCATGAGTCGGGTAATTCTTTTCGTGCTCTTTCAGCTGTCGAGACGCATATGCTATCACCTTTTCTCTTTGGGTCAAAACACAACCCAATCCAACACCAGACGCATCGCTATAAACAGCGAAGTCTTCAACTCCATCGGGTAGAGAAAGTATCGGTGCCTCGCATAGCTTCTTCTTTAGCTTCTCGAATGCTTCTTTATGCTTATCACTCCAAGCATAAGTAGCTTCTTTGTGGGTCAAAGCTGTTAATGGAGTAGCAATCGAAGAAAAACCTTGGATAAACCTTCGGTAATATCCGGCTAATCCTAAAAAGCTTCGAATCTCTGTGGGACTTTTCGGTTGTTCCCACTTCATCACAGCTTCGATCTTCGCTGGATCAACCATTATCCCTTCTTGGTTGACCACGTGACCCAAGAATTGGACCTCACGAATCCAAAAATCACATTTGGAGAACTTTGCATACAACTTCTCCTTCTTCAAGACTTCTAACACTTCTCGCAAGTGTCTGCCATGCTCCTCCTGGCTTTTCGAGTAAATCAGAATGTCGTCTATGAACACTATCACGGATTTATCAAGGAACGGGTTACAAACCCTATTCATCAAATCCATGAACGCTGCTGGAGCATTGGTTAGTCCAAACGACATAACCAAGAACTCGTAGGGTCCATATCTAGTTCTGAATGCAGTCTTCTCGATATCTTGCTCTCTTACTTTTAGCTGATGATATCCTGACCTTAGATCGATCTTCGAGAAATAGCTCGAACCTTGCAATTGATCAAACAGGTCATCAATCCTCGGCAACGGATATCTATTCTTTATTGTTGCCTTGTTCAGCTCTCTGTAATCGATGCACATTCTCATACTTCCATCTTTCTTCTTTACAAATAACATCGGAGCTCCCCAGGGCGATGAACTAGGTCTAATGAAACCTTTGTCCAATAACTCCTGAAGTTGCATCATTAGCTCCTTCATCTCCGTCGGTGCTAATCGATAAGGTGCTTTTGCTATTGGTGTGGTTCCTGGTAACAAGTCTATTCTGAACTCCACTTGTCTATCAGGTGGTAATCCAGGAAGATCCTCGGGAAATACTTCCGGATAATCACACACCACTGGAATGCTCTGCATCACCTTCTTTTCTTTCTTAGCATCAATCACAAATGCTAAATATGATGTACATCCCTTGGTCAAACACTTTCTGGCTTTCATTAGAGAAATGATCCCAGAATTCACTCTGCGTTTGTCCCCATACACCATAAACGAATCTTTTCCAGGCGGGTTTACTTTAACTATCTTTTTCTTGCATAAAATTTCGGCATCATTGGCGCTAAGCCAATCCATTCCCAAGACGATGTCGAAACCATTAAGTTCGATAGGCAATAACGCCTCGTGAAACTTATTCCCATTAAGGTCGATCAAGACGCTTTTTCATACGATGACTAATAGGTACAAACTTGCCACTAGCTACTTCGACTAATAAAGCATCATCTAGTCTATCAATAGGCAAAGCTAGCTTTCTACCAAACTCATGCGAAATAAAGGAGTAGTTGGCTCCAGAATCAAACAATATATGAGCAGGCAATTCGTTTACGAGAAAGGTACCTGAAGCGACATCAGCTTCATCTTTCGCAGCCTCAAGTGTCATCTGGAAGGCTCTCGCCTTCGGCTTTGGTGGAATGTTGGGCTTCGCTGCCTCCTTCTTCTTCGGACAGTCTTTCAAAATATGCCCCTCTTCATTACACCCAAAACACATCCTTTTGTTGTTCGGACATTCATTGGCAAAATGTCCGACCTTTCCACACTTGTAGCAGGTTACATCCTCGCTACATTTCCCAAAGTGCTTTTTCTTACACTTATCACACCACTTCGCTTCACCTCTTTTTCCTCCAAACCTTTTCGAATCAGATTTCAAAAATTTGCTCTTCTTACTGGAACCAGATGTTCCCTCAAACACTACTAGAAAAAAGGCCTTTTACGACGCGCAAAATACGACGCTCATTGATGTATGTTACGCAAAGGAGAGTGACATTAGAAAAATGTCATCTCTTCAAAAAATTTAAGGATAGAAGACACGCATTATTGCGCGCCCTTAAATTAGTGTAAAAAAAAACACGGAGGGCACCTATAATAAAATGTGCGTCGTCTAAGGATGTCGCTTTATATTTTTTTATGGAACGCGCGTTCCATCCTTTAATAGTGGGGGAAAGGGGGAAATGAAATTCTGAAAAAATTAAAAACCCCGCCATGCTCTCCTCTACCTTCTTTCAATCGTTCTTCTCTCTCTCTCTCTCTCAATCAAATACCAAAAATCGACTATTGTTGGAACTAGGGTTCCGGTTCTTAGTGAAATCGAAGGTTTTTTGGTCACTAGGCCATGAAATTGATCAAAGGGGTACAGTTTTTGGAACCATGACTATTGTTGGAACTAGGGTTTCAGTTCAAAAACCCTTCATCTACTTCCCTCGATCTTCAGTTCCTCAAGTACTTTCTCAGCCTCTCAATCAATAGAAGAGTTGTATCACAACTACAAATTTAGAGTGATTTCCATATCAAGTAGAACAGTAGCTCCATTAAAGTCAAGGTCTCGAAACTCCATGGTCAATCACCATCAACATTCTACTTCTTTATTTGTTCCAGGGGTTTGTCTTCCTTTATTACGAGTTTTATAACCTTTTTAATCAAACTCGATTAGCCCTCGATACCTAATGTTATCTTTTGCGTTGTTGCTTCTGCTCTGTTCTTCTTGAAACCTCCCCACACTCTCATGTCGAAACATAATTTATGATATCGAGTTGGAAATCAGTAGAAATGGCTATGAAGGTCGGTTGGGTTGGACGATTCTCTAGAGGACGAGAGAGATTTGGACATGGCAGATCGTAGGGCTACAGAGATTGAGCTTGATACCATGGAGGGTTTTGCGTCAAGGGAAAAGCTCCACCATCATCTCAACGACCAAGGTTGGTTAGGGTTTCTGTTTTTTTTTTATGTTTTATTTCCATTCCTTCACCATCACCAATGTTACTTTGTGCTTCATCTGATGTACGATTATCTTCTCCTTGTTATGGTGGCAATACTCCTATGGGTTGCTCTGATTCTCCATGGGATAATTTTGCCCCTTCTCTTGTTCTAATTAGGGCAATAATGAGAGTATGATGTTAGAGATGGAGTACAACTCTGAGAGTATAAAGGTTGTTGCAATACATATTTGCATTAATTATTCCATTAGACTCTCTGTATTGATGTCCTCAAAGTAGGGAGCTTAGACATACTCTCAAGTGTCAACATTAAAATAACAGATTGAATTCTTCATTTAATGTAGAAAAATTTGAAAGTTGTAATAAAACTTTATAACGATGTAATAAGGTAACATTAGTATTATAGCTACAACAAAGTCTACAGTTGGTTTGGAATTTTAAAATGATTAGGTTTCATCTCAGGAATCATGGAGCTTAACTTTATTTCAGGAATCATGTACATCCATCTTGGGTCAAATCTGAATTACTAAGCTATAAATAGGTTTCCACATCAATGGTACAACACATGCTTGATTACGTTTTGGAAAAGTCAAGTCCATTAACTGGTACCCCACATGGAAAAAAAGAAAAAGAAAGTAAACCCATTTGAAACCTGATGACGCCGGCCATACCTGATGCAGCAAGCTCACATTTTTAAGCACATTACTTGACATATTACTAAAGAGCGACATAGACAACAGGTCTGATCTTAAATTCTTGGATATCTTTGATTTTTTTCTTCTCACTCAACTTAGTAAAGAAATGACATCCCCACAGAGTTGCTAACTATTCCAGCAATACGGTCACATCTGTGATCTGTTACTGTAGAGTTGCTAATTATTTAAGCTAATCACATTTTTTTGAACTTTAAACTGTTAAATCTTTATATAAAAAATGTTACAGATATGAATCTTAATAGTTTAATAAGGAATTGGGATATCAAGTTGAGGATGCAATCTGAAGTGGGTTCTTCTACAAGGGGTTATTTTGAACAACAGTCATAAATAATTCTTATGTAATTTAATAATAAGTAAATTTATATAAAGCCTTGAAGAAATTAGCAAAAAAAGTGTTAAAGTAAACATTGCAGTATGGATTGAAACTATTAAGTTATTGATTTTTGTTCAAAATCTTACAAAATATAATGTTAAAAATGTTTATGAAGTCCTCAAGCCTCTATTGCAGGTGTGTCAATATAGTGAAATTTTACACTTTATAATTTCACATAATTATGAGCCATAAAGAAAATAGAAGGTCCTGGTACATTTTATTTATTTATTTTTGAAACAGGGGGAGGGAAATGAAAAGATCCCTACAGATGTTCAATCTTCTTCTTCTTCTTTTTCACCATCTAGACACCATGAAAGGAAAGTTCTTTTTGTGTGTTTTCATGACTATTACCTTTTCTTACTTAATTAACATATGTAGGTGTGGGGGTGTTATCGGAAAATACGTTGCAGGGGAACTGAAGCCACCTTCTCTTGGTAAGTGGAAAAGTTTTTTATGTGATTATATATGTTGCAGATCAACCGAGTTGAATTTATTCACTGTAAATCATTTCTACATAGGGATATAAAGCCAGACAACCTCCTTATGAGTTTAGGGAGGCGTGCTAATCAGGTTTCATTCCATAATTTGTTCCATATTTCATTGTACATTTTGTTTTTTTTATAGTTTTATACATAAAACATATATAAACCTACATGTTACAGGTCTATGCTATTGATTTCGGGCTAGCCAAGAAATATAGAGACTCTTCAACTCATCGGCACATTCCATATAGGTGAGTGAATTTTTTTTTTTAAACTTTCATCAGCAATCTTTTATTCATAAAAAAGTGAACCCTAATCAATCTAAATTTTATATCTTATAAATTGCAGAGAGAACAAGAATTTGAAAGGGACAGCTAGATATGCAAGCATGAACCCAAGCCTGATGGAACATAAGAGGTCAGTTTAATGTGAACTTATTGTATGTTTTCTAGTTGTTGGGAAATGGGAATAATAATTGATGTAAAAACTGCAAATAATAACTAATCTTAGATGGGATGTCATATAGGTTTTGAATCTGAAGTAGAATAAGAAAATCACCATCTGAATCTATTTGTTTATGTTGTAATCATAAAACATTTTTCAGGAAGTTGGCAAATTGAGAAAAAGAGAATGCATCATCTGTACTTTAAGGTATGGTGAAAATATTTAGAGAAGTTGCCATTTATCTTGATTGTCTTTGAATTTCAAACTTTGATGAGAATAGGGAATTTATACTTGTGGTGACTACTTTATTTTGATTGTTATAATTAAAGTATTAAAGAGGAAGTCGAGTAGTATAAGGTGGTGTTTGGATGAGCGTTTTACGACTTTTGTGTTATAATTAAAGTATCAAGGAGCTGTTTGGATGATTGTTATAATTAAAGCATCAATACAATCCAAAAATCACCAAGATTTGCATCCTTGTGTTTTCATAGTTTTATCACTTCTCGTGCTACTCCTTGTAACAACAAATGCCAACCAATTGGCAGGAATGGGAACATGTATATGAAAGCATAATATTAGAATGGTCCAGCCATCTTCATTTGATATCAATTCAAATCTTGTTGATGAATCGAACTCTGTATTTGTTAATCCAGCTTCTGAGCAATATTGGACAAGAAATATGCAGGATAATACAAGTGAACAGTTAACAAGTGGCATCATGCCTGAACAGTTAAGTCTTTACTATTGTGATCCTCAAGGGGAGATTCAGGGACCATTTCATGGGGTAGACATCATATCTTATTAAATAAAGTTTTTTCATGGCAGGAATTCATTGTTATGTGCAAATTTGTTGTGGGCTTAAGCCGACAATTTAACAGATCGGTCATACCTTCTGAACGTAAGATCTATTCCCATTTCCTTTCATATTTCAAAAATAAAGAAAAATAACATTACAACCTTAATTGGTTACCTTCTATCTTATAAACTGTTAAATGTTGTTGTGTACGATGGAATGCATGCATTGCTCTAGTCTGCGAAAATGCTTTTATTTGGTAAGTGATACCTAAACCTTGAGAAATGTCAATTTTATCCTTGAAAACCTTAAAGGAAATAGTACATTTCAATAATTGACTACTTTTGAGAGGTGGCTTCTCTCCCTCATTTACCGTACATTTCATTTGATGCCTACTACTGCACTTTTAATATAAGGGTAAAAAAAGGTTTATAAATCTCTTGTAGAGTTGTATTTTATGAGGAAAGATTCAAGAATGAAGAAAAGTAAGTAATCTTATGATATTGTGATTGTCCCTTTTTCTGGATCAGGTTTAATTTGGATTTCAAGCTCACCAGCATCTCCAAGTAATGAGGGATCCGTTACACTTAAGAATATCAGCTTATCAAGAGCATCACTTGCATTACTAAAAGAAGGTTTCTTGTTAGAACTTTTGTTTTTAAAAACGATAAAAGATGGAAATCAAGCATGAAACATGTAGACTGTAGAGATGTTTTTACATGTAAATTTATATATTGTAAGAAATAGAATTGTAAGACATTAAATTTTATGAAATGGATTATATTTTTTGTATATGATATTTTATTTTATATTGTGAGGCATTAAATGAAAATTTAATTTGAAAATTAGTAAATCTATAAAAAATATTTTTTTTAACATTTAAAATTATGATACGCAAACATGCGTGTCATCTTCATTTATGACATGGCCTTTCTTGACAGAGGCTTTCTTGATACGCATTGCGTGTCATTAACACGCGCGTCGTAAGGTTACGACACGCGAATGCGCATTGTCTTCCTTTATGACAGGGCCTTCCTTGATACGCATTGCGTGTCGTAACCGCGCGTCGTAAATGCGCGTTGTAAATGCGCGTCGTCTCTCTTTATGACAGGGCCTTCCTTGACACGCATTTGCGCATCGTCTGAGCGTTTTACGACGCGCAATGAGCGTCGTAAAAGGCCTTTTTTCTAGTAGTGAAACTTCCTTTTCTCACCAACCTCAACCTTGACTGTGGTTCTTCCCTTTATCATGTTCTCAACAGACTTGGCAGCCCAGATAGCTACCTCTAGAGTAAGTGCCTGACGTACTGGCACCTCGTACTCCCATGGAAGTCCCTTCGCATACCGATCCACCTTTGTCAACTCGTCTGGAACGATACGCAAGGCAAACTCCATCTTATCGGTGAAATTATCGGTGTATTCATCAACTGACATGCTGCCTTTCGTCAATGTCAGAAACTTGTTCTCTAGTTCCAACAGATTTTGAGCCGAGTAGAACTTGCGCTTGAACTGCACCAAGAACTCTGCCCATGACAATTGCAGTGGCTCATTAGGGCTTAAGGTCTTCCCTAGAGTGTTCCACCAACGAACAACTCCACCTCGGAATTGACGCACGGCATAGATAGTTTGCAACTTACCTCTGCAGCCACACGTCATGAAGGCTAGCTCCATTTCGGAGATCCAATCCATAACCCTAATCGGATCCTCCTTTCCATTGAAGGTCGATGGTTTGTAAGTCAAAAAGTCCTTGTACTTGCATCCCATTCCATCATTCCTTCCATCATGGTTATCTTGCCTAACTATCGGTGGGTTGGCTGGACCAACAGACCCACTGAAGTTTCCACCTTCTGAGTGCCCTTCATTCAGTTCAGGCTCTTCCACACGAATCGACAGTTCTTCACGATTTTGTTGAAGCAACCGTCTAGTTTCATCCATATGACGATCCAACATCGTCTGAATCATCAATTGCACACCAGCCATGGTTATTGGCTCAGGTGCTGCTGCTACGACAGGTATTGGCTCAATCACTGGTGGTTGATTCCTGTTTTCGTCAGCATTTCCAACTCCACTTCTTGTTCTCACCATTTTGATCTACACACCAAATAAGGTGAAATTAGATCCTTAATCATGATAGATATTCAAATCATCCTTATCACTCCGAAACGTTTACATGCTAGTTCTAATATCGTAGATGTACGCTTAGAATCCTACACACATAAGGTTTCTAGATCCGGTCGGCAACAGACCATAGATCCGCACAAATAATATCATATATGGCAGCATATAACATTTAGCACATAAAAGCACTTTAGGCAACTTTCCTAAAATAAACTAGTGCTCGTATCCAAATCACAACAGACACACATCTCAAAATTTCACTTAGCATTCTAAGTTTAAGTCTAGAAATCCTACAAATTCCTAGTTCGCTTAAACTAATGCTCTGATACCAACTGTGACATCCCCAAAATCTCGGCCAGAAAAGACCGATTTTCATTTATGCTTTTAAATATTTTCAGAGTAAATCCTTTTGATTTGAAAGAGTTGCGGAATTTGTTCCCAAAAACAAAACATGATAAAACAATGTTTACTGAAGCATTTCATAAAAGAAATGTATTTTCATTATAATCAAAACTCGGGGTGTCATGTTCCGATATAGACCAATAAGCATAAACGAATACATTACAAGTCATATAACAAATATAAACATATGCAGACTTGTAAACAAAACAACTTGATGGTTCATCCATCTCATGCCCTTCCGCCACTTCCTGTAATACAATTTAAAACTGAGTGGGTCAGGCTTGGGAGCCTGGTGAGCATATAGGGTTTTCAACCCACAATAAATATCATATTTAATTTTCACCAACCAACAATAACCCAATTACCCATTCCCGTTATTCTCACTTTAATGTCCCTAAAACAACTAACATAAGGGACCTAGTCTAAGAATATTTCATCGAGGCGACAACACATGCGTCAGGGGTACCTCAGCAATATAAGTCAAATAAGGCAACCATGAGGGGGATGGAGTACAGCAAATGAACACCCAAGTTTATTAACACCTACAGGTGGCGAACCTGCTAATGTTTCCACAAGACTGTCTAGAATAGCCAGTGGTCGTCATCTAAACTCCGCTAGATGAGTCAATCAAACAACAACGAGGCCTCTCATCTGTTTATTACACACCAACTGTCTACCCATGTTCTACCCAACATATTAGTAGATAAAAATATACATTTGTATACATAGTTTAAAGAAAACCTATATAGCATGCTTTAATCAACACATATATCACATAACAGATGAGGCACACACACACATAACACATATCTCATAAAGAAATAAGCAGATCTATAAGATAGAAGAGAGTGAATACTCATTCACACATAACACAACCAAATATATACACATAGCACGTATTTTATATATAATACTTCGTATTATTGTATTAGAAAGAAAATAACTACACGCTCACACTTATAAACAACAATACTCTTAATACACTCGAACCAAACTCGTATTATTATTGTGTTTATGAAAGTTAGTATACACTCACTTGATCAGAAGATGATCGGACAGCACTACGGCTTATAGAAGTAGTATTCCTCAGCAGATCTGGAAGATCTCCTCGAAAATCGAACTTCTCGCGGGCAGAGCTTCGACTCGGGAACCGCACTTCTCGGGATCTTCGGGATCTCGGGACTTGCCTCGGGGCTAGAGTATGATACCGGGGTTTCGGGGTATTTCTGGCACGAAAAACGATGCAAAACGGGAGAGAGAAGAGAAGAAATGAACAAAACTCTCGGCTGCCTTCGGATTCCTTTTATAGAGGCTGGAGCCTCGGAGTACGCGGGGCGTACTGCAGTACGCAGCGCGTATTGCTTCCGAAATCGTCACTGCATGCGTCATCCGAAGTGTCGACACTATTCTGAGTACGCGGTAGCGTACCCTCGTACGCGGGGCGTACTCCGGATCACACCGGTGACTCGTCTTCGGATAAGGCTTCCGATTTTGATTTAAATTTAATTACAAAATGATTAATAAACTTCGTAAATTCATAACTTCTTCATACGAACTCCGTTTCGACGTTCTTTATATCCACGGAAAGGTGGGACCACGCTCTACGACTTTCGTTTAGACTCCGTCGGCTAATTTTGATTTTAATTTTTATTAATTATTTTTAATAGGCCGGGACAGAAACTTTCGTTATAAATTCATAACTTCTTCGTTTGACGTCCGTTCTCGCCTAACTTTTTATCGCTTCGATACCAACAATGAGATCTTCGATTCTCATTTAGATTGCTTCGGCTAACAACCGCTCGATCTCAAATCGAGTAAAACAGGCTGTATACCGTTAAGCCGGAACTTCGACAAATCATAACTTCCTCATACGAAGTCAGATTTGGGCGTTCTATATATATTCGGAAACCTCGTTTCAATTACTACAACATTAACCAAAGATATTAAGTTTATTTTACACTTAAATTTTGACGCTTGTTTTTATTCTTAATTAATCAAACCACATAATTAAGCAATTAAGCACAAAACACATAATACTCAAATAATAAAATCTCATTATTTCAAAACGGGTTACAAAGGTTAACCTAGACCATTACATTGCTAAAAATGGCAAGCCCGGAAACACAGGCGTTACAGTACTAGACCGAAGGGTCCTCACTTAGACCCGACCGGAGGGTCCAATGAGTAGTGAGACCGGAAGGTTCTCACTTAGACCGGACCAGAGGGTCCAACGAGTTGTGGGACTGCAAGGTTCCACTGAGACACATTGACCGGAGAGTCTTCTAGAGCTATAGCCTCAAGTGGCTAATTATTTGTGCATGGTATTTTGGGGAACTCACTAAGCTTCGTGATTACTGTGTTATGTGTTATGTATTTCAGGTTTTCTCAGGATTACGGGAGGGCACCGGCTGGATTGTACACACCAGAGAAAGAGTTATCTTTTGAGGATCCTGGATTATTAAACAATCAATTATAGAGTTGTGTTTTTATAAATTAAATACATGAGATTTTTGTGATATGGGTTATGAGAATTATGCTATATTAAACGAAATATTTATTTCAAAATTTACGTTGTTACAAGTTGGTATCAGAGCCTTGGTTTGAAGGATTCGGATGCACCTTCAGGCAAGTCTGGACTCAAACTAAGGATTTGAGAAAAAATTTCAAAAATAAATGATTTTATAAAACGAGCAAGAGTTTTAAGGGAGAAACGAGAAAGAGCAGTGTGTACAATCAGCCAGAGCCCTAACGGTAAGTTCCCAAAATATCCTTAATTATTTGCGTTACGAGTTATTATTGAGATATTAGTGATGCATGCTAGAGGATAGGCTGGGTATTTCATATTTTAGGACTAGAGTGGCCTGATTTGTGATGCCTTAGCTTAGGAATTGTTTTATATGTGATGTGCTTTCGAGTATGAGTTGATTAAGAGTATCTAACAGGAAAATTTCAGAAATAGAGCTTCGAGTAGAGGAGTAATCTAGGAGAGATACCTAGATGAGTATCGGAGGAGCCTACTAAGAGAGTAGTTAGATACCTGCGTGGGGTAGAGTTGCTTGAGTTCGGTGACACCTTTGAGTGTGAGCAGAGAAAGTGGAATTGTAACAAAGAGTGGTTTTACATGATGGAGGAGATTACTCGATGCTCAAATGTTGCTCGCTTCGTGCTTTGTGGAACTATGAATGATGGGAGTCGGCTACTAAGTGAATATGACGATATTCATGAGGTAGGCGACTTGCATCATAAGGAGTTCTTCAGCAGCTGATGGCAGAGAAGTTTGAGAACCTAGGAAGAGCCTAGAGAGTGACCCTAGTCAGATGAATATGCTAACAGAGTAGAGCATTTAGCTGGGAAGCAAACACGTGTGACGATATTGGTGATCAAGAAGGTTGAGCAGCTACTTAGGAACTCTGGGATGGTCTATGTAGAAAGTATGGGTAGATGTGGCACGTAGTATGGGCCCGTACTACTGAAACAAAAGGACCCATACACGATGCATGGAGCATTCCGGAGGTTTTAAATAGCAGATTGAGAGGTGAGGTCATGGGTCGAGTACCAAAATTTGTAGCAGATTGAGAGGTGATGTCTTGGCATATTGAGAGGTGATGTCATGGTTCGAGTACAATGACTTGTGGTAGTTAGTTCTTCTAGTTTTACCAGTTATTCCATTGTGATTAATCGGATTGAGATTAGATGTGATCAAGTGTGGGGCCAGAGGGCCATGTTGAATGAGTTTCAACGGAGCATACCTTGAGAGGGGAATCGAGTTAATTTCTGAGAGATTTTTGGTGAGATGCCAGTTGGAGTCACAAGACTCAGGGATGAGTAGAGGTGGTGCTGTATGGAGGATTAAGGTTTGAGTTGAGCAAATGGCCGATAGGGAGATGTCACTTTCTGTGACCAGAGTTGTGATACTTCAGCTTTCCGTGAGAAGCAGAAGAGATATTTAGACTTTCGGTATCTGATCTTGGGGATAAACCCTGTGTGGTAGCATTGGTGGTGATCTTTCGCCAGAGTATCTAGGTAGTTGTCTACCGCAAGGTAGTATTATAGTATGAAAGGATCATCAGTGGAGACTGCGATGCTCAAGGACAAGGATATACCCTATTTGAGTATAGTAGGGCATAAGTTAGCAGTAGTGTCAGGTGATCAAGAAGAGTATGTTGGGCGGTGGCTCTCATCTTCAATGATAGATATCGAGTGTGGGAGTGAGGTCTCTGTTATCATGATCATTATCCTAGTGGGACGTTGGTTGGTAAGCCAAAGATGAGGAGTGTGAAAATTCATTATTCTCAGATTGAGAATCATGAATATTATGGGACAATTGAGATGACTAGTAGTGTGTCAGTATGAAATTTTGGATGACACGACAGAAAGTCTTCGAGGATTTTATCTGAGATTCAACATGTTTGGAGTTTCTTGGTCTCTATTGGAAAGATCATTGATTGTATGTGGTACTCTCCAAGAAAAGGTATAATGTACCTGGTGAAAAAGTCTGTGGAATAGATTGTGATGTACCGAAATGGTGTTGGTTCGACCCCTGAGTGGGGGAGAACTAGGTATTTTATTGAGAGAATCAGGGATTTGTTAAAAGGTGGTTATTGGAGTGGATATAGTTTGAATATTTGAAACCAGGGTCATTGGGAGTCGAGGTGAGGTGCAGAACGAGATAGTTCATGTTGTACGTGTTCAAGAAAGTATGAGTGTCCCCACGACAAGTGCCCGTTGTTCGGAGACGTTGTGGTGTCTAGGAAATTCTTCAAGGTTGTAATGGTAAAATTCGAGGCAATTGGTTCGAAAGGATAGCTTCAGCGGTGAAGAATTTCGAGCTTAACGTACGGGTTGTTATGTGCATTTTGGAAAGCGTAGAAGTGGATTGGGCAACTAACTTCAGGGTCGGTATGTGTATACTTTCATGGGTTTTGAGCAATAGAGGAGGAAGTTTCAGATGTTCGTCAATGTGTTCTGAGTCGTTAACGATTCGTCCGTGTTTCAATTAACAATTGGAATATTTCAAAGTTACGTGTCCTGTGAAATGAAGATTAGTTATGAGATTTTGAAGGAAGGCATTGTTGTATCTATGTATGATGCCATAATTAGGAGATCAAGGGTTGAGGCGGGACATTGTGAGGTTCTGTGATGTTGTACCGAGGTGTCCGGGTATGATGTTCCAAATTTCGGATTATTTCGAGATTTGAGTTATGAGATGGCAAGTAGTTTATCAGGTGTCTACGGTTCTAGTGGGAGCTTTTGTAGCTAATTGACATTAAGCGAGATTGTTTGAGAATGTGAACTGCAGCTAGAAAAAGTGTTTTCTTTCGATGGTGGACTTCAGGAGTAGTGACGCGTAGCCTGGGTGGGTATGCGTACCTATCCGTGTTGGGCCTCAAAGCGTAGGTTAGTGATCGCGGTGAAGTAATGACCTGATGTAACGTCCTAAAATTCAAGCCCAAAAATTTCATTTTTGATTAATTAATTCATGAAACATAATTAGAAAATATTGTATAAACACGTCATCTCAAAACCAAGTATCATATTTGAAACCCACAACCATGAACAAATGTCATATTAGAGTACAATCCCATAAAACACTGTGCGGAAAATCATGTGTGTGTGATGCCATGCTATGCCGCCGGCTCCTTCCCCTTAGATGAAGAGGTATCTAAAACCAAAAACTGAAACCGTAAGCACAAAGCTTAGTGAGTTCCCCCATCATACCACATACCATACAATACCATCGGTATCTTTCAACCGGTAATCATCATCGGTATCTTTCAACCGGTAATCATCATCGGTATCTTTCAACTGGTAATTGTCATCGGTATCATTCAACCGGTAATCGTCATCGGTATCTTTCAACTGGTAACTGGGGAATATTCCACCCCCTACCACTAGCATACAATAGCAAGATATAAGCACACATTCAGACATATCTGGGTATTGACCTACCCCTTGGTCCTATGGACCACTATCAGGGAAACTATCCCTATCATGTAACATATCATACTGATATAACTCATAACCAAACGCATACCAGACCAAGATAAATTATCACAAAGACAATTATCTTCTAAATACTCCTCAATGGTGGGCCGGCATTGTGGCGTTAGACCCACCCCTACTGGAAGATAACTCACCTCTTAGCTGCTGAACTGTGCGGGAATCCTCTGACTGCTGCCGCAACTGCTCCGGAAATCCTCCGGCTATAATTCCCACAAAACACTTAGTCAGAAACTGACATCTACCCTTAGGGTAAAATGACCATGTTACCCCTTGACCAAGTCAAAGTTAAAGTCAACTTCCAGTTGACCTGACTCGCTGAGTTGACTCGCCAACTCGCCGAGTCCCTATCCTTCCATCAGACCTGATACCCGTCTGTACTCGTCGAGTTAGGCGATGAATCGACGAGTTTTCCTTCTAAATGAACACCGACTGAATCCACACCCGACTTGCCGAGTTGTATGAACAACTCGTCGAGTTCATCATCAACTGATACTCATGTCCTGTTTTGACTCGCCGAGTTGTATGACCAACTCGTCGAGTTACTCTTCATCCTATGAACACGTTCAGTCCTCGACTAGTCGAGTTGATGAACAACTCGCCGAGTACCATGAAGATTGTCTTGGACTCGCCGAGTCCGTTCATGCACTCGCCGAGTACCATGAATTCCCAAAACACTTTGCTTAGTCCAGAACGTTAGGTCACTCCTCGGGACTCCTAAAACCCTTACATACTCAACTGGTCCTTATGACCCTCACTGATACGGGACCAAAACCCTTGGACTTGCCGAGTCCGGGAATGGACTCGCCGAGTCTATCACATCCCTTACTAAGAACTTCGATTTCTGATGTACAACACTTAACCAAATGATAGATCCAGGCCCCAAAACTCGATCTAGCACGTAAAGTTACAAACTTTACGTGCATGCATGGGACATTAGAGCTTAAAAGCTCTAAAATGGCTCTTTTGTTGCATGGGGCCTTCCTTGGTGCAAAAAGCAACCTAGATCTGACTTGTGACTCATAAAATGACATGATACAAAAGCCCAAACTCCCAACCATGTTTGCAAACATGGTTGGCCACCAAAAATTGCTTATAAAAGCCCTAAATCACCTCAAAGAGGGATCTATCAAATGAATAAACATGGTTCAGACTTTATACCTTCCAAAGACTGCAGATGATGAACCAAACTCGAATCCTTCAGTCCCCTCTTGATCCTTCTATTCTCTTCCTTCTCCCTTGAGGTCAAAACTCACAAGAATCACTCAAGAAAGCCTTACATCTTCTCAAAAACGGCTAAGGTTTGCTATGAGGAGTGTTTGGGAGCATAAAGGGGGAAAGGAGGCCGCATAAGGTCGTTTAAATAGGGTGCAAACCCCTGGATTAGGGTTTTTGTCCAAACAGCGGCTACTCGTCGAGTCCGCAGCTTAAATGCCGCGCCTTATCCCGCTTCTACTCGGCGAGTCAGTCCTTCGACTCGCCGAGTCCAAGGCTAAAAATGCAAAAATAAATGAAGATTTAATAACATAATACATACCAAGAACCAGGTGCTACAAATCTTCCCCACTTATTTTAGACTTCGTCCTCGAAGTCTGTCGCTCGATCCTGAAACAGCTCGGGGTAGTGCTCCATCATCTCACTCATCGGCTCCCAAGTCCACTCCAACCCCTTCTGGTGCTGCCATTCCACCTTCACGAGTTCTACTCTTTTGTTCCTCAGATCCTTCGACTTCTGGTCAAGGATCGCTACAGGCCGCTCGATGTAATTCAGGCTGCCATCAACCTGAATGTCCTCCAAGGGTACCACCGCCGTATCGTCCACTAGGCACTTCCGTAGCTGAGAGACGTGGAAAGTGTTGTGGATCTAACTGAGTTCGGCTGGCAGATCCAGCCAGTACGCCACCTTGCCCACCCGGGCTACAACCCTGAACGGTCTGATATACCTTGGGCCCAACTTGCCCTGCTTCCAGAATCGGATGACGCCCTTCCATGGCGACACCTTCAGTAGAACCATATCCCCGACCTGGAATTCCAGGTTTGATCGACGCTTATCGGCGTGACTTTTTTACCGACTCTGAGCAGTCTGAAGCCTGCTCCGGACCTGCTGAATCTTCTCTGTCGTCTTAAGCACTACTTCGGTACTCCCCATGACTCTCTGGCCAACCTCACCCCAACATATCGGCGTCCTGCACCTCCTCCCATATAACATCTCGAAGGGAGGACGGTCGATACTCGCATGATAGCTGTTATTATACGAGAACTCCGCCAACGAGAGGTAGGTATCCCAGCTACCTCCAAAATCTAAAACACATGCCCACAGCATATCCTCCAGATTCTGAATGGTTTGCTCGCTCTGGCCATCCGTTTGCGGGTGAAAAGCGGTGCTAAAATGCAGACGAGTACCCAGCTCGTCATGAAACTTCCTCCAAAACCTGGAAGTAAACCGCACATCTCTGTCTGAAATCACTGATATTGGCACTCCGTGCCGCACCACCACCTCCCTGATATAGATATCAACCAATTTCTCGGCCGAGATGCTCTCCTGAATCAGGATAAAGTGGGCGCTCTTGGTCAATCGATTGACAATGACCCATATCGAATCCATCCCCCGTGCGGTCCTGGGAAGCTTCGTAATAAAATCCATCGTAATATCCTCCCATTCCACAGCGGGATATCCAACGGCTGCATCTTGTCTTGTGGTCTCTGAGGCTTGGCCTTGACCTTCCTGCAATTCAAGCACCGCTCCACGTACCATGGCACATCCCGCTTCATGCAGGGCCACCAGTAGTCCAGACGAAGATCCCTATACATCTTCGTCGCCCCGGGATGAATGGAGAATCGGGATTTGTGCGCCTCCTCCATCAAGACCTGGCACACGCCTCCATGATAAGGGACCCACACCCTACGGTGAAGAGTCAATAACCCTCGGCTATCATAGTCGAAGGAGGAAACTTTCCCCACAATCCGCTCACTTTTCCGATGTTCCTCCATCATAGCCTCCTTCTGAGCCTCCCGGATCCGCTCCAGAAGCGAAGTCACCATTGTCATCCTTAGACAGATAATCCCTGATCGGCACTACCTTGCGGCTAAGCACATTGGACACGACATTAGCCTTCCCTGGATGGTATAGGATCTCACAATCATAATCCTTCACCATATCAAGCCACCGACACTGCCTCATATTCAGATTTGGCTGGTCCATGAGATACCTCAAACTTTTGTGGTCCGTGTAAATTGTACATCGAACCCCATAGAAGTAATGACGCCAAATCTTGAGGGCGAACACAACAGCCCCCAACTCCAAATCATGTGTCGGGTAGTCCGCTTCGTGAGGCTTCAGCTGCCTCGTCGCATAGGTGATGACATGCCCTCTCTGCATCAATACCGCTCCCAAACCTGCGATGGATGCATCGCAGTACACTACAAAATCCTCCATGCCCTCTGGCAGGGCTAAGATTGGTGCCTCGCACAATCTCTGTCTCAACGTCTCAAATGCAGCCTGCTGCTCAGGCCCCCAGCGATACACTACCGACTTCTTAGTCAGTCGAGTGAGCGGAACCGCTCGCTTGGAGAAGTCCTAAATGAATCTCTGATGGTAGCCTGCCAATCCTAGAAAGCTCCAAATCTAAGATGGAGACCTCAGAACCTCCCAATTCATCACGGCCTCTACCTTGGCCGGATCTACCGAAATCCCGTTCTGGTTGACAAGGTGCTCAAGGAACTGCACCTCGCGCAACCAGAACTCACACTTGGAGAACTTAGCATACAAGTTCTCCCTCCTCAAAGTCTCCATAACCTCCCGTAGATGCTCCTCATGCTGCTCCCGCGTCTTGGAGTAAACCAAGATGTCATCAATAAATACTATCATAGACCGATCTAACATCGGGCTACACACACGGTTCATGAGATCCATGAACGCGGCAAGAGCATTGGTGAGCCCGAAAGGCATCACCACAAACTCATAATGGCCATAACGCATTCGAAACATAGTATTCTACACATCCTCCTCTCTGACCCGCATCTGATGATACCCTGAACGCAAATCAATCTTGGAGAACTAAGATGCTCCCTATAGCTGGTCAAAGAGATCATCAATCCTCGGGAGTGGGTAGTAGTTCTTCACCGTTACCTTGTTCAACTCCCGATAATCTATACATATCCGATGTGACCCGTCCTTCTTCCTCACAAACAGAATGGGGCTCCCCAGGGTGAACTGTCCGGTCTAATGAAACCCTTGTCTAATAGCTCCTGCAGCTGTGTAGACAACTCCTGCATCTCAGGAGGAGCCAACCGATATGGTGCCTTGGCTATCAGAGCCGCACCAGGAACGAGGTCGACCCTGAATTCCACCTGTCGTTCCGGAGGTATCCCAGGAAACTCCTCGGGGAATATGTCCGCAAACTCCCGTACCACAGGTACATCGTCCACCACCGCCCTACCCGTTTCTCGGGTATCCATAACATAAGCGACATATCCTGCGCAACCCTGCTGAAGGTAGCGCCTAGCTCTCGCTGCTGAACATAAAGCTGGTCCTCGTTGTAGCCTCTCGCCCTGAATCACCAGCTCACCCCCACTTGGGGTCCTGACCCACACCAACTGTTGCGCGCAGTCGATCACTTCCCCATTAGGGCTGAGCCAATCCATGCCTATAATTACCTTGTTCCCACGCAATGGAATGGGAACCAGGTCTACCAAGTAGCGCTCCTCAAATAACCTCAGCACACAATCTCGAAATACCGTCGATGCCCGCACCGAACGGTCGTCGACGATCTCTACCTCTAGAGGGCAATCCAACATGCCCGAAGACTCAGAAAATCTCTTGCTAAGCGCAAGAGACACAAATGATCGGGTAGCGCTCGAGTCAAACAATTCCAGTACTGGGATGTCGTTCACATGAAACGATCCTAAACAAAGTACATATCAATAACATAATCACAACAAAAAAAAGATCAGAGGGACAGAATCATACCCGTCACCACATCAGGTGCAGCGCGTACCTCCTCGGCTGTCAGCTGAAATGCTCGGCTCCACACCACTGGAACCTCTATCTTGACCTTCCGGCCATCTGTAACCCGCACCGTCGCTAAGACCAGCGCCGCCGCTGGCACTGCCGCTGACGCTGCTGTCAATCTCGGGCAATTGGCCCTTTTATGGCCCCTATGATTGCAATAGAAGCAAATCAGGTATGTTGTCTGTACCGCAGGGGCGGGGGCAATATAATCCCTGTCAAAATGCCCCACCTTGCCACACTTATAGCAGCCCGAACCCAAACCAGTGCAACAAGCTCCCTCGTGTGACCGACCGCATTTCCCACATCGGTCCCGTCCTGCCTGGCCTTTCAGCCTACCATCAGATCCCTTGGGCTTCTTCTCCGAAGCCCCGGTCGTCAGCCCTTCCATTGCCTTCCTCTTCTGGATGTGCTCCAGATCAATCTCCATCTCCCTAGCCCTGGCAATCATGGAATCCAAGGTAGGGCAAGCTGAAAAACTAACATGCTCCCAAATGTCAGCTCGTAGCATGTCATGGTAGCGGGTCCTCCTCATATCCTCATCACCCGCATATTGGGGCACCAGCAATGCCCTCTCCTGAAACTTAGCGATGATCTCCGCCACAATCTCCGTAGTCTGCCTCATATCCAAAAACTCCCTAGCCAACCGCTGAAGCTCTACAGCTAGCACAAACTCTGCCCTAAATCTGGTCACAAAGTCCGACCAAGTCATAGCCTCAATAGCCGAGGCTCCCAATGAGTCACCAACAGACTCCCACCAATCTCTAGCCCTGTCTCGCAAGCATCCTGCTGCATATCTCACCTGATGGGTTTTATACAAACAATCCTATGTGTGCATGCAACCCTAGAGTTGGATCTATGTTTTCACTATTAGTTATACAACTTTATGAACACTAAAAGAAACCTGGAATGCTACTACAATTATCAAAATCCACATAAAAGAGTGTAATACATACCTTTTGTTATTATATAGCAATAACAACTAGTTCCTTGAATTTCCTTAGCTCTTGAAAGCAAGTACCACAAGTGTAGTACCTCTAATGGCTCACAAACACACTAGGTGAAAGGATGAATATTGGAGAGAGAGGAGAGAAGGGTATCTTGCCCTAGATTTCGTCCCTTTTAGGGTTTCCCAAGACTTGGACGAAATCTTAGTGCCATAGGGTGCTATTTATACTTAAGGCTAACTAGGGTTTCAAGGTGTAAACCCTAATCCCTTAGCTTAGAGCCTAAGCAAGTCCATGGACTCCTTTCCATAAGCCCTTGGATGAAAACTCCTAGATCCTTCTAGGATTTTCATTCAAGCCTTAATAAAGGTGATCCAATGGCCCAAAGCCTCAACTATTGAATAATTACAAAATAGCCCCTGCACTTTTAGTTAGTTCCTTTAATCCCAAAATTAATTCCTAATTAATTTCTAATTAAATACTAATTAATAATATGATTCCAAATTAATATATTATTCATATAATATATTAAAAATCATATTTATATCCCAATTTATTATTCTTAACAATAAGCCAGCCTCTCTCCTCAACAATCATCATGTCTAGTCACCAGTGTGAAGGCAACCCAAAAGGATCATGCACCATCGGGTCAAGTACATACCAAAATAGTTATGGACTTAGACACTAATCCAACAGTCTCCCACTTGGATAAGTCTAATAACAATTATGCGTATGACTTCAGATCCTGATCTGCAATCGTAGCTTTCAAAAGCGCTGTCAACTCTGATCTTATCAGAAGCATGTCCTTTAGATAAGGGATCATATATTCCTCCATTCTAGATATCGTATAGACTGAGACATGGATTTAAATCATTCTCTCTGTCTATGTGTTGTTTCCCGATTTCCGATTTATGACGACTGACAACAGACTACAATTGAACACATGAAATTAGTCTCGGCTTGGCCAAGCGCTTAGGTTCCATCACTAAATCATCGAGGGGCCCACAAATATCGCTTTCATCCTACTTTGGATAAAAGGAATGGATAAAATTTGATTCAACGCTTGCTTACACTCACTTACCGAATCACACACAATAATATGTTTTATAACACCAAGTTACTGGTACCTTTACATATTATCAATGTGTAACCGACTCGCAAGATACAACTCACACATCTCGATTTCAAGAATATAAGATATTATCGTCTCACCAATCACTCGTGATAAACTCCATGAAGTGATCCAAGTGAGCGTGGGTTTAATCCAATGCTTAAATCATATTCATAAGCACTCATGAACGTTGCAACAAACATTTGCTTATGTCTAATATACTTTAGACAATCCACACACCAATTCACGATAGTCTTCATTCATACCTACTTCCAAAATACGAACGACTGTGGTCCGTTCGAATAATTCGATTATTCTGAAATAATTAGTTATTCAGGAAGTCAAAACATGCAAAGTGATGGTCCTAAACCCTTGAGTATAAATAAAACACCTTTTATTTATCACCATATCGATTACTCATTATTTGTTGTTTCGGTTAACTAACTTATTACTTGAATTGTAACAACAATTGTCCCATGCTCTTAGCATGCACATTATCTTTACTTATGGTCCTTACTTTGTGAAATAGTCATACTCATTTCACAACTCCCAAATCCTTATCACAAGTGTAAGAATATCAAATTCTTGCCACTTATAGAATATGTTAGATTCTAATATTTTATGCAATGTTGCTTTCGTAAAGTCATAACTCAAAATCATCAAGACTTGGCCAATCTCTATCAGAAACAATTCTATAGATATGATGTCTCTCACTCAAAGTGCATTCCTTTGAACATCCTTCTTGCATAAAAGTTTCTAATCTAGACATAGATTCTCAATAATCAGCTCCCAATATGGAAACGTTTCCATATTTTCCATATGACAACTCATTCTTAATAGAATCTTATCTATTCATAATAATGTCGACATGGTCCATCTGATACCATACTTCCAACTACTGACAAGCGACCAATCCTCAGCGAGCTTTGGATCGTCCTTTGATAGTTGTTTAATTATCTTAGTCAAAACCGATTCTTGTCCTTTTTCCTTCTAAATGCGCTTGACATTTGGAAAATTTTGGAATGGTCAAATATTATAGCACTTACAATCGATCCTATACCCGAAGCGTATGGGACACGATGCATAATGTCTTACATAAAGATACGATACTTTATCAATCTTCTGCCATAATTTAATGTGTCACATTCTCACAATTCGAACTATGAAGAGGGATGCCATAATCATAATCGAAATTTTGTGAACGCACTATGTATCCTTGACTAAATTTATTAACATTCCACAACCTAAGCCTTTAAATTTGAAATGAAGCATAATATTCTCTCCCTTAATTATAGCAAAACAACTTTTCAACCCTTACGACTTTGCAAAGTATAACTCTTGTTTTCTATAACTAATATTGCTAACTTGCAATACTTGCCTTAATAATCATACAAGCACCACATTTATGCTCCTACTACCATGATGATTATTATCATATAAGCATAACACTTATGCTCCCACTAGCTTTGACATGTATTCAGAAAACAACTTAACTTCCAGAAAAACAATACCTATTAAATTTCTTAAGTTCATATTTCTAATACCTAATGATTTGATAATCCTTTATCTAAGCTTCTCAAACTTACACACCTTTGCCTTAGATAGCTCATATGTGTGTCTAAACAATTCAGACTAATTGCCAAATCTCACAATTCGAATCATGGAAAGGGATACCGTAACCATAATCGAATTCGAGAATACAATTTTCACAATCACTATCTTCTTAAAATCTCTCTTAGTGAAAGCATTTCCTCACAATCATTTTCATGAAGGAGGGAATCTTATGACACTTAGATTTCAATGGTGTATGTGTTCCTATCCGTGCGAATTTCTCAAAACCAAAGTTTGCGACAAATCTAAACTCATATGGACCGAACTTTCTCAATCTTGATTTCTTGCCTTATGGTAACACGAGTCCCCACCATGTCTTCCAAGTAGTTAAGCAGCTCACCCTTTCCTATCAATGTACTTTTCATTGATCAAGGTGCTTTCCTTTTATGCATTCAAATGAGAACTCATAGAACTCACATACATAATTAACTCAATTGGAACGGCACAGAAACAAGATAGTGTCAACACGATAGGTTGTGGACCTCAAGTAATGTGCTAGTGATGATCAATAAGGTTTATTCTTGATTAGTTCTTGAACTTTTGAAGACCATTACGAGTCCCACTGACTCCTTGACATATAAGATTCTCTTATCAATAAACATTTCTCGACACACAAATATTCAAGAGTTAGTGTAGCTTTTATCAAGACAAAACACTTCACAAAATTGGTCCTAGTTGGTCTTTGTCTTATCCAAGACATCACAACTTTCCACATTTGACGAATGTTATAAACCTTCTTAAGACTTGTCACTCGATGTCACAATCTTAACTCTTAATACTTGTTTTGGAATGAAGTATGATTGACTCCTTGATTTTAACTATTTCTTCAATTCTTGATTCCTCTTCTCAGACATATAATTGTACTAAGACTCACTTAGAGGATCAATTGAGATATGGTTCTTAATCATTAAGACTTATCATAAAACATAATAAAAGGTACTCTCACTTCTTCTTAGAATAGAGAAACTTTTATCTTTCCGCCTACTTGATTCTTCTTATCCGTTCTGCTATTGATTGAAACTCTTTCAATCAATTCAGAATTACACTTAATCTTATAAGTATAATCATATTTACTAAACCTTTAGTAAATCATGACGAATATCTTTGTCACTCTTGTGGTGGACTTGATCAACACACAACTTGTGTACTTGATCTCATAGTCCTTCACTTGACACTTTGTCAACGAATTAGTCTAATTTCCAAATATGAAATTTCTCATTCATCATGGAACCAAGTTGCATGATTCCAAGTTTCTGTCCAATTGAAAATTGGTCGATGAGAAACTCTCCCTATTTGGTAAATTCTTGACATTTCCACAAATAACATAATCCATTATTGCTAATAACATCAATTTTTCATACACGCCATTGCAAGGATAAATAAATAATATAAAATCAAAATTTATTTTATTGCGGAAAAATTTGTCCTTACAATGCAATTCAATTGAAAACTATGTTAATACATATTTCATAGCAATCTATTCTAACTCCAAGTAGTAGCTCAAAATTCTAATCTTCAAGCAATGCGATCGAAATCCGTTTCTTCACGATTAGATTCAGCTCACTTCTTCCCTTAAGCTTCCTCTCTTTTCTTCGATCCTATAAAACATCAAAATGTAATCTTATTACATCATGTATTAAGAATCTAGAATAGGAACTTAAAAGAGTAAGTTAATGGATTTTACCTAAAGTAGAGCCATACATTTTGACTCTCCCATCTCTTAGATCTCTTAGGTAAATAGGGCAGCTTCATCTCCAATGCCCCTTCCCTTGGCAATAAAAGCAAATTGACTCTTTTGGAACAGCACACGGAACTACTTTAGACTTTGCCTTTCTCTTATGATCAAACTTTTCGATCATGGCATACCTTTCGTTGCCATTGCCTATATCCATAGAGGTCTGGAAGGCAGATTTACCAATCAACTTTGCTTTTCAAGTGCGCCAAATCATTGCTGATTCAGCAGCAATAAGCATATAGGTGAGATCGATGAGGGTCACGTCGTGGTTCATCATATAGTACTCTCTTACGAACTCACTATATGATTCAGTAAGTGACTGAAGAACTCAGTCAACAGCCAACTCCTGACAGACAACGGATCCCAACATTCTTAACCTATCAATGTGTGACATCATCTCTAGGACGTGTGCACATACTGACTTTCCTTCTTCATGTTTACTTGCCAAAAGGGCTTGAGTGAGCTTGAACTTTTCAAGCTTTCGAACTTGTAGGTTAGGGAGAATAATTGGAGGAGGTGGAGGAAGATCTCTTGTTCCTCGATCAAATCGTGGAATATCATCTTCATGTGGAAAGCTTGTTCCACGGGATTTGGGAAGACCATAGTTGTCATATTTTGACATCTACAAAACGGGAGAAAATGCAAGTTAAGTTGATTCGAATCCTTGATGTGACACCCAAATGAAACATCAAGGCTAGGATCCAACACAATACTCTACAACCTAGAAGAGGGATGCCGTAATCTAGTTGCAGAATATTTGAAGGTAGGTAAATGACGATTTACCAATTTCCACCATGAAAAACGAAAAGGAAATTTAAGTTTTAAATCTATTGAAAATTCCAAGATCCTTTGAGATTCATTGAACTTTTCAATGACACGTTTGAATCTCGATATGCCCCTCGATTTGTGACTGGGATGCCGAGGATCACAAAACAGGGTGTGAATAACCATGCAAACTTACATGGTGCCCCCAATGTTACAGTCACCTATTCGATGTGCCGGTTAACCACACACGCTCCACCGAAGTATGACAAACATTGATTCACCCTTTGCTACCTTTGCTTAGAACCATTTAGTGTGCCGGTTAACCACACACGCTCCACTAACGTCTTCGCAAGGGTACAAAGTGTAATTTCATGGAATTGCATACATTCACTTTTGCCTAAAGTAACTAAGAGTGAGGATTTTTTTAAAATATATAGTTACTTTATACTTCATTATACTTTTAATGGAAAGGGTTTGCCCTATCCTACCCGTTCGGCTAACGAACACACTAGGTGAAAGGATGAATATTGGAGAGAGAGGAGAGAAGGGTATCTTGCCCTAGATTTCGTCCCTTTTAGGGTTTCCCAAGACTTGGACGAAATCTTAGTGCCATAGGGTGCTATTTATACTTAAGGCTAACTAGGGTTTCAAGGTGTAAACCCTAATCCCTTAGCTTAGAGCCTAAGCAAGTCCATGGACTCCTTTCCATAAGCCCTTGGATGAAAACTCCTAGATCCTTCTAGGATTTTCATTCAAGCCTTAATAAAGGTGATCCAATGGCCCAAAGCCTCAACTATTGAATAATTACAAAATAGCCCCTGCACTTTTAGTCAGTTCCTTTAATCCCAAAATTAATTCCTAATTAATTTCTAATTAAATACTAATTAATAATATGATTCCAAATTAATATATTATTCATATAATATATTAAAAATCATATTTATATCCCAATTTATTATTCTTAACAATAAGCCAGCCTCTCTCCTCAACAATCATCATGTCTAGTCACCAGTGTGAAGGCAACCCAAAAGGATCATGCACCATCGGGTCAAGTACATACCAAAATAGTTATGGACTTAGACACTAATCCAACAGTCTCCCACTTGGATAAGTCTAATAACAATTATGCGTATGACTTCAGATCCTGATCTGCAATCGTAGCTTTCAAAAGCGCTGTCAACTCTGATCTTATCAGAAGCATGTCCTTTAGATAAGGGATCATATATTCCTCCATTCTAGATATCGTATAGACTGAGACATGGATTTAAATCATTCTCTCTGTCTATGTGTTGTTTCCCGATTTCCGATTTATGACGACTGACAACAGACTACAATTGAACACATGAAATTAGTCTCGGCTTGGCCAAGCGCTTAGGTTCCATCACTAAATCATCGAGGGGCCCACAAATATCGCTTTCATCCTACTTTGGATAAAAGGAATGGATAAAATTTGATTCAACGCTTGCTTACACTCACTTACCGAATCACACACAATAATATGTTTTATAACACCAAGTTACTGGTACCTTTACATATTATCAATGTGTAACCGACTCGCAAGATACAACTCACACATCTCGATTTCAAGAATATAAGATATTATCGTCTCACCAATCACTCGTGATAAACTCCATGAAGTGATCCAAGTGAGCGTGGGTTTAATCCAATGCTTAAATCATATTCATAAGCACTCATGAACGTTGCAACAAACATTTGCTTATGTCTAATATACTTTAGACAATCCACACACCAATTCACGATAGTCTTCATTCATACCTACTTCCAAAATACGAACGACTGTGGTCCGTTCGAATAATTCGATTATTCTGAAATAATTAGTTATTCAGGAAGTCAAAACATGCAAAGTGATGGTCCTAAACCCTTGAGTATAAATAAAACACCTTTTATTTATCACCATATCGATTACTCATTATTTGTTGTTTCGGTTAACTAACTTATTACTTGAATTGTAACAACAATTGTCCCATGCTCTTAGCATGCACATTATCTTTACTTATGGTCCTTACTTTGTGAAATAGTCATACTCATTTCACAACTCCCAAATCCTTATCACAAGTGTAAGAATATCAAATTCTTGCCACTTATAGAATATGTTAGATTCTAATATTTTATGCAATGTTGCTTTCGTAAAGTCATAACTCAAAATCATCAAGACTTGGCCAATCTCTATCAGAAACAATTCTATAGATATGATGTCTCTCACTCAAAGTGCATTCCTTTGAACATCCTTCTTGCATAAAAGTTTCTAATCTAGACATAGATTCTCAATAATCAGCTCCCAATATGGAAACGTTTCCATATTTTCCATATGACAACTCATTCTTAATAGAATCTTATCTATTCATAATAATGTCGACATGGTCCATCTGATACCATACTTCCAACTACTGACAAGCGACCAATCCTCAGCGAGCTTTGGATCGTCCTTTGATAGTTGTTTAATTATCTTAGTCAAAACCGATTCTTGTCCTTTTTCCTTCTAAATGCGCTTGACATTTGGAAAATTTTGGAATGGTCAAATATTATAGCACTTACAATCGATCCTATACCCGAAGCGTATGGGACACGATGCATAATGTCTTACATAAAGATACGATACTTTATCAATCTTCTGCCATAATTTAATGTGTCACATTCTCACAATTCGAACTATGAAGAGGGATGCCATAATCATAATCGAAATTTTGTGAACGCACTATGTATCCTTGACTAAATTTATTAACATTCCACAACCTAAGCCTTTAAATTTGAAATGAAGCATAATATTCTCTCCCTTAATTATAGCAAAACAACTTTTCAACCCTTACGACTTTGCAAAGTATAACTCTTGTTTTCTATAACTAATATTGCTAACTTGCAATACTTGCCTTAATAATCATACAAGCACCACATTTATGCTCCTACTACCATGATGATTATTATCATATAAGCATAACACTTATGCTCCCACTAGCTTTGACATGTATTCAGAAAACAACTTAACTTCCAGAAAAACAATACCTATTAAATTTCTTAAGTTCATATTTCTAATACCTAATGATTTGATAATCCTTTATCTAAGCTTCTCAAACTTACACACCTTTGCCTTAGATAGCTCATATGTGTGTCTAAACAATTCAGACTAATTGCCAAATCTCACAATTCGAATCATGGAAAGGGATACCGTAACCATAATCGAATTCGAGAATACAATTTTCACAATCACTATCTTCTTAAAATCTCTCTTAGTGAAAGCATTTCCTCACAATCATTTTCATGAAGGAGGGAATCTTATGACACTTAGATTTCAATGGTGTATGTGTTCCTATCCGTGCGAATTTCTCAAAACCAAAGTTTGCGACAAATCTAAACTCATATGGACCGAACTTTCTCAATCTTGATTTCTTGCCTTATGGTAACACGAGTCCCCACCATGTCTTCCAAGTAGTTAAGCAGCTCACCCTTTCCTATCAATGTACTTTTCATTGATCAAGGTGCTTTCCTTTTATGCATTCAAATGAGAACTCATAGAACTCACATACATAATTAACTCAATTGGAACGGCACAGAAACAAGATAGTGTCAACACGATAGGTTGTGGACCTCAAGTAATGTGCTAGTGATGATCAATAAGGTTTATTCTTGATTAGTTCTTGAACTTTTGAAGACCATTACGAGTCCCACTGACTCCTTGACATATAAGATTCTCTTATCAATAAACATTTCTCGACACACAAATATTCAAGAGTTAGTGTAGCTTTTATCAAGACAAAACACTTCACAAAATTGGTCCTAGTTGGTCTTTGTCTTATCCAAGACATCACAACTTTCCACATTTGACGAATGTTATAAACCTTCTTAAGACTTGTCACTCGATGTCACAATCTTAACTCTTAATACTTGTTTTGGAATGAAGTATGATTGACTCCTTGATTTTAACTATTTCTTCAATTCTTGATTCCTCTTCTCAGACATATAATTGTACTAAGACTCACTTAGAGGATCAATTGAGATATGGTTCTTAATCATTAAGACTTATCATAAAACATAATAAAAGGTACTCTCACTTCTTCTTAGAATAGAGAAACTTTTATCTTTCCGCCTACTTGATTCTTCTTATCCGTTCTGCTATTGATTGAAACTCTTTCAATCAATTCAGAATTACACTTAATCTTATAAGTATAATCATATTTACTAAACCTTTAGTAAATCATGACGAATATCTTTGTCACTCTTGTGGTGGACTTGATCAACACACAACTTGTGTACTTGATCTCATAGTCCTTCACTTGACACTTTGTCAACGAATTAGTCTAATTTCCAAATATGAAATTTCTCATTCATCATGGAACCAAGTTGCATGATTCCAAGTTTCTGTCCAATTGAAAATTGGTCGATGAGAAACTCTCCCTATTTGGTAAATTCTTGACATTTCCACAAATAACATAATCCATTATTGCTAATAACATCAATTTTTCATACACGCCATTGCAAGGATAAATAAATAATATAAAATCAAAATTTATTTTATTGCGGAAAAATTTGTCCTTACAATGCAATTCAATTGAAAACTATGTTAATACATATTTCATAGCAATCTATTCTAACTCCAAGTAGTAGCTCAAAATTCTAATCTTCAAGCAATGCGATCGAAATCCGTTTCTTCACGATTAGATTCAGCTCACTTCTTCCCTTAAGCTTCCTCTCTTTTCTTCGATCCTATAAAACATCAAAATGTAATCTTATTACATCATGTATTAAGAATCTAGAATAGGAACTTAAAAGAGTAAGTTAATGGATTTTACCTAAAGTAGAGCCATACATTTTGACTCTCCCATCTCTTAGATCTCTTAGGTAAATAGGGCAGCTTCATCTCCAATGCCCCTTCCCTTGGCAATAAAAGCAAATTGACTCTTTTGGAACAGCACACGGAACTACTTTAGACTTTGCCTTTCTCTTATGATCAAACTTTTCGATCATGGCATACCTTTCGTTGCCATTGCCTATATCCATAGAGGTCTGGAAGGCAGATTTACCAATCAACTTTGCTTTTCAAGTGCGCCAAATCATTGCTGATTCAGCAGCAATAAGCATATAGGTGAGATCGATGAGGGTCACGTCGTGGTTCATCATATAGTACTCTCTTACGAACTCACTATATGATTCAGTAAGTGACTGAAGAACTCAGTCAACAGCCAACTCCTGACAGACAACGGATCCCAACATTCTTAACCTATCAATGTGTGACATCATCTCTAGGACGTGTGCACATACTGACTTTCCTTCTTCATGTTTACTTGCCAAAAGGGCTTGAGTGAGCTTGAACTTTTCAAGCTTTCGAACTTGTAGGTTAGGGAGAATAATTGGAGGAGGTGGAGGAAGATCTCTTGTTCCTCGATCAAATCGTGGAATATCATCTTCATGTGGAAAGCTTGTTCCACGGGATTTGGGAAGACCATAGTTGTCATATTTTGACATCTACAAAACGGGAGAAAATGCAAGTTAAGTTGATTCGAATCCTTGATGTGACACCCAAATGAAACATCAAGGCTAGGATCCAACACAATACTCTACAACCTAGAAGAGGGATGCCGTAATCTAGTTGCAGAATATTTGAAGGTAGGTAAATGACGATTTACCAATTTCCACCATGAAAAACGAAAAGGAAATTTAAGTTTTAAATCTATTGAAAATTCCAAGATCCTTTGAGATTCATTGAACTTTTCAATGACACGTTTGAATCTCGATATGCCCCTCGATTTGTGACTGGGATGCCGAGGATCACAAAACAGGGTGTGAATAACCATGCAAACTTACATGGTGCTCCCAATGTTACAGTCACCTATTCGATGTGCCGGTTAACCACACACGCTCCACCGAAGTATGACAAACATTGATTCACCCTTTGCTACCTTTGCTTAGAACCATTTAGTGTGCCGGTTAACCACACACGCTCCACTAACGTCTTCGCAAGGGTACAAAGTGTAATTTCATGGAATTGCATACATTCACTTTTGCCTAAAGTAACTAAGAGTGAGGATTTTTTTAAAATATATAGTTACTTTATACTTCATTATACTTTTAATGGAAAGGGTTTGCCCTATCCTACCCGTTCGGCTAACGACCCTCCACCAATCAAGGAAGCGGTGGGTGAGAGTGGACACCCATTAAACGGCCATTTTATAGGCCATAACCTTATACCCCCCTTATAGATCGGCTTCATGAATGAGGCCTACTAACGGTAAGACTAGCCTAAGTTATACATATATAATATTATACTTTTAATGTTATACATAGTATAAGGGTGTATTTTACAATTTTAAAATACTAGGTGGTTTAATTTTATAAATTACACTTTTAATTTAATTAAATATAAACCATATCATTATGGATTTATTAACTCTGTTTTAATTATACACTTAATTAATTTAATAAAACCATAAGGGTGTAATTTGAACTTTTCAAAATTAGGGTTTTAGAATTTAGACTTTTTCAAAATTAAACCTTTAATCAAACAATTTAAATTCCAAAACTTGAGGGCAAGTTTTGAAACCTTTCAAAACATAAGCAAGAACATTCTAGATCAAATTACAAATAATAATAATTAAGCAATTAATTAGTAATTATCTAAATATGACCTAATTCAATTTCTTGCAAGATAATCTATCAAATAATTCAAATAAATCAAGTTTATCACATAAGGAAATGATTATCTAATTAATTTGGCAACTCTCTTTTATTTTGGTAAGGATATCTTTTAAATTAAACAATTAATTTAATCTAATCCCTTAAATTCCCTAGAATTCGAAATTATGGGATGGGATATTCAAAATCTTTAATTACCAAAATTAAACATTTAAAGGATAATTAAAAGATATGAAAATATCCAAATCCCTAAAATTTAGGATCTAATCATGGGGAAAGAGGCAATTTCGAAACTCTAGGGTTAGACAACCCTAAAATCGAAATCTTGGGGCCAAAGAAAAAGGTTTAGGAAATCTTACCAAAAAATTTCGAAATCTAGGGTTTAGAAACCCTAATTTCGAAAATCAAGCCTCCAGGGTTTATTAGCCATAAACCCTAATATGTCAAGTTCATACATTTTAATAAAGCTAAATGAAAACAAAAACCAATGGCTCTTATACCACTGATGGGTTTTATACAAACAATCCTATGTGTGCATGCAACCCTAGAGTTGGATCTATGTTTTCACTATTACTTATACAACTTTATGAACACTAAAAGAAACCCGGCATGCTACTACAATTATCGAAATCCACATAAAAGAATGTAATACATACCTTCTGTTGTTATATAGCAATAACAACTAATTCCTTGAATTTCCTTAGCTCTTGAAAGCAAGTACCACAAGTGTAGTACCTCTAATGGCTCACAAACACACTAGGTGAAAGGATGAATATTGGAGAGAGGAGAGAAGGGTATCTTGCCCTAGATTTCATCCCTTTTAGGGTTTCCCAAGACTTGTACGAAATCTTAGTGCCTTAGGGTGCTATTTATACTTAAGGCTAACTAGGATTTCAAGGTGTAAACCCTAATCCCTTAGCTTAGGGCCTAAGCAAGTCCATGGACTCCTTTCCTTAAGCCCTTGGATGAAAACTCCTAGATCCTTATAGGATTTTCGTTCAGGCCTTAATAAAGGTGATGCAATGGCCTAAAGCCTCAACTAGTGAATAATTACAAAATAGCCCCTGCACTTTCAGTCAGTTCCTTTAATCCCAAAATTAATTCCTAATTAATTTCTAATTAAATACTAATTAATAATATGATTCCAAATTAATATATTATTCATATAATATATATTAACAAATCATATTTATAGCCCACTTTATTATTCTTAACAATAAACCAACCTCTCTCCTCAACAATCATCCTGTCTAGTCACTAGTGTGAAGGCAACCCAAAAGGACCATGCACCATCGGGTCAAGTACATACCAAAATAGTTATGGACTTAGACACTAATCCAACATCACCTTCTACCCCTCTGGGTAGAAGCTCGTCAGCTGCGCAGACTCAATATCTGCGATCCATCTCCTAGCAGCAATGGGGTCTTTCACCCCATGGAAATCCGGCACACCACTTCCACGAAAGTCCTTAAAGGACAGTGTGCGCGTACCCACCTGGCTAGACGCCATATCACTCCTGAATGACCGGAGATGATCCTCCATCAGCTCAAAAATTCCCTCCTTGATCGACCCAAAGATGATAGGGGTCGACTCAAGGATGCCTCTCGTGATCTTAGACACGATGAACTCGCGTAACCCGTCATCAACCTGCTCGGATCCCGAACCCGAGCCTAATTCTGATCCTGATCCGGAACCTCCTGCTCCAAGTCGTGTGGTCACCATACTGAAAACACACACATAAAGGTCAGGATCATACATATACTCAAGAGATCTAACACACTCTTCGAGGTTCCCGGTTTCATCTAAGCCCTCCTTGGTTCGAGTATGGGTCCTCTGCTTTTAGTAGTACGTGCCCATACTACCTTCCACATCTACCAATGCTTTCTTTAAGGATTGCTTCGACTTCACCAGGTCCCTTAACCGATATCCCTTTCCACTAACCTCATCCTAGGCTTCCCTAGGGCACTCTCCGACCTACCCTCCGCCATCAGCTGTACCAGGAGCCCCTACCATTTCCACCTAACTAACTTGCAGGTACTATTTCATATCTGCTCCTTAGTTAGTTGGAAATAGCCAGAACCCCCATAGCACAAAGCAAGCAGTATTCGTGCATCGAGTAACCAAATCAGGCATAACCTATACAGGCCATCCTACTGCTGACTAAATAGTCCTAGCATACTGCTCATACAATAGGCATATAAGGCATCCTCCTAGATCCTTAGCCCTAACTAGCATGCAATTATCAGAATCATATATCAGGCACACAAGGCATCTTCCTAGATCCTTAGTCTTATTCTAGCATGCAATTCTGAATCAAGCCATGTAGCATAACATAACATGTATGGGTATCTTAGGGAAAACTTACTTGAGCCCGGCCGGTCGCATGCATCACACACCTTATCTTTCATAAAATCCTTCCGTTTAGATTTTCTTAGAAACCATTTTATTGTAAAAATCTTTTAGCCCCTTAGTCTGAGTCCAGACACCCCCGAGGGCGTGTCCGAATCCCTCAAACCAGGGCTCTGATACCAACTTGTAACGTCCCAAAATTCAAGCCCAAAAATTTCATTTTTGATTAATTAATTCACGAAACATTCATTAGAAAATATTGTATAAACACGTCATCTCAAAACCAAGTATCATATTTGAAACCCACAACCATGAACAAATGTCATATCAGAGTACAATCCCAGAAAACATTGTGCGGAAAATCATATATGTGTGTGTGATGCCATGCTACGCCGCCAACTCCTTCCCCTTAGATGAAGAGGTACCTGAAACCAAAAAACTGAAGCCGTAAGCACAAAGAAATGGAGGATAAGGAGAAAGAAATGACAAGGGTATGTGTAGCCCAGGTTCAAAGGGATCATCATGCTTGGTCCTCGATGATGAAGACGAAGAGCTTGTCAATAAGAGGAAAAGAGGGAATATATTCATGATAACAGCTTGTGATGATGATGGATCCACCAACCTACAGAGGAATTACTGCTACATGGCAAAGGAAGGGACCCTTAGCATCGTCTAACAAGTACAAGTTAAGATTCAATCTAATAGTAATATCATGCATGATTGTGAACCTTATTTAGAAAGAATTAATGAAACATGTGTTGCCGTCCTTTCAGACTACAACAAGTCCTTAGATGAAAAGAACATAGCGACCTAAGAGATGTACCATGTGAGAGGAAGACTATAAGACAAAAATCCTAAGGTCGTTACGTTAGAGAAAGATCTGTTGTTAGAAAAAGATGCTAGAATCCTTAGTGAAACCCAGTTAGATGTTGCTTTTAATCAATGGGATCTTGTCCAAAAAGAAATTGTATGCTTGAATCGTTTAATTGAAAAACTATTTAATGAAAGTGAGGCTATTGAGAACATAGTAAATAATAGGACTGTTGACAACACGTATAATTGGGGATGGTCTAATGGTTACTCTACCATAGAGAACTCTCCTCCTCGGTTTGATGTTGAACGCCCCTATGTCCCTGCAGACCGAGCTTTTCATTATCCAATCAATGACAAGACATTTCCCGAAGACATTCATTGTCACTTTGGTAGACTTCATGATGTAAGCAATAATTGTGACGTCGAGGAGATTCATCTTGAATCCTTGGGAAACTTAGATAGTTTCTTGCCCATCATTGGTACAATTAGTCCCATTTCTCAGTCCAGTTCAGTTGTGGATGAAGAAATTGTTATGCAAGAACCCAAAACCAAGACATGTGCCAATAAAGAGTCTTCCTTAACTTACTTTGCGGTACGTCAGTCTTCATTACCACAGACCCCAGTCAAGTTCACAACCACTCTTCAACATATTTCATATGAATTTCCCATTGATAGTTTTGAGTTAGGACAATGTTCCCAGAATCATGAACTCTCCAGTTCTGATGACTCAACTACCAGGTGATTACCTCAAACAATGAATTTAAAAAAACCTCAGTTAAATATTTCTGATGTTGTTCCACGAGAAGTTAAAGAAAAATTGGCTTTGGAAAAAGAGATCAGATCCCGACATGAAAAGTGGGAAGCTGATTCTAAGAACAAAACTTTTAAAAACCAGGCCAAGTTTTCAAACAAAAGGAATTTCTAAAAAATATCATCGCAAAAACTTTTCAAAATCACACTATAGTCGATGGATCATGTAAAAAGGATAGTACAGTGAAAAAATCTTTTGAATCAAACACTTCCTTAAATTTTCAAAAAGCGGTCAAGTCACCATAACAAAATTCCCTAAAAGAACCAAAATTGAAGGTTATTTTACACACTTCACATTCTTCAAAAACCCATCAATTAGTCAAAAAGTCAAAACCTAATTCTAGGTCCTTTAACAAGCCTTTTTCAAAATCATCAGACAATCTGAAAAAACACAACCCAAGGACTAGTCCAAAGAAGAAAACCACACCCTTCAGACCGTCGACCAAGTATGGTATGTGGATAAATGAAAAGAACCTCTCTTTTTGCTTTTATCCACTGGAAAAAAGAAATGTCAAATCCCACCTCGAAATGTTCAGAGGAAAATTAAACATCATGGACACAAAAAAGAATGGAAAAAGAAATCCATTCATGACTCCCACATGCATACTCTTAATAGAAATGTTTTCCACGTTACTTCGGGCTCCAAACTAGTTTGGGTGCCCAAAATAACCAATTGATCATGCAGGCTACGTGCAAGGAGGACCATGAGAAGAATGGTTAATTGATAGTGCCTGCTCCTGGCACATGACTGGAAGGTTAGAATACCTTCATGACTTCAGGCCGATCAGTGGTGGCCGACACGTCACCTTCGGGAACAATGCAAATAGAATAATCAGGGGATATGGAGTGTTGACTGCAGTTAGCTTCTTAATTCAACGAGTTACTTACAAAGATCGTCTTAAACACACCTCATCAGTGTTGGTCAATTGTGCTGTGACAACTCGCAATTTCTATTCCGTAAAAACATAATCAAGTCAATAGAAGTCAGATCAGTTGCTGTAAATTTTCAGACTTTTTAGAATAAGTTTGAGTATTCCAAGATTTTCACTTAAAGAGATATCAGGAGAGAGGATGCATTAGGGTTTCGTGCAACTCTGTTATTTCAAAACTCTATGATATTAGAGTTCATTGCTGGAATAAAAATATTTTCTGCCAAAAACCCCAGGAGTATATATATGGTTCTAAGCCATAATTATTCATTAGTTACATTTCCAACTAAAGAAAAGCAGAATTCTCTCTCTCGGATCTTCGGACTTTCGTCCCAAAATGTGAGTCCTTCCATATAGTTGTATTATATAGCTTGTTATGTGCTTAATAACCTAGAAATCATGTCAAAACAACAAGATTTAAGAGTTTACGGCCCAAGAAGTTCTTGGACCGTAAACCCTTCTTAAAGGGGCAAAGAGTGCCCTAATCCCTTCCTATTGCAATGAAACTATGCTAGGCTTGTATCTTCATGTATTTAGGACTAGAAAACACCTAAGAACACCAAGAGTAGGGTGTTCACGGCCCAAGAAGTTATTGGACCGTGAACTCCAAACTCAAGGGCCAAAAGGTGCTTTAAACCCTCCAAAAGCCTTGGACACTAGCATAGATTCACTCCTAGTTAATTTAGAGACTTGGAATCACCAAAAACCCATCCCCATGAGAGATTACGGCCATAATCTCTAAGGGAAATGGTCCCAGGGCCGTGAACTCCTCAAAGGAGTTGAAAGGTGCCATAATCTCTTCCACAGACTAAACCATCAAGTAGGAATGCTTCTAGGGAACATTTAGAACTTCAAAACACAAAACAATCAAAGGCGCTTACGGCCGTAAACTCAAGGGTTTACGACCGTAAACTCCTTTTATGATGATTCTTGGAGAGTAAACTCAAGAATGGGGTCCTTTGGAACCCTAAACTCACTAGCCGGGTCCTACAACAAATTAGATGCAATCCTTAGGGCTAATAACACTTATTATAGGTGTTTAACATGTTACAGGAGGTCTAAACATTTTCAATTAGTAGTTTCAAGCTAATTGGGTGCATATATGTGTGATTATATGTTAACTAGGATCATAGAGTGTGTTCAAGACTTCACTTGACACCTAGCAAACCTACATCGTCGGTACATCCGTACCACTGACTACAGGTGAGTTCATACCCCTTAATCAATGGTTTAAATGTTTTAAATGCTTTTATGGGGGGGGGGATACAAGTTGAATACTTATAGTTATTACATCAATCACATGTGATTAATAACTACAAAACCAATGTTTTTCTTACTGTTCAAACTGTTTATCAAACTGTTTTGCTTCAAACTGTTTTACAAATTCTTATACTTATCAAATACATTTACTTAAGCTTTGTTATACTTATTATCAATTGCATGTATATGTATGTATAGTTATATAAGAAATGTTTAAAAGGATTAGGAAGGCATGCCCGCCTTATTGCCTTTTCGCCGTTGAGATGTGGTCTGGTGGGGTATCGGGTATCCGTCCGAAGGTCGTTTAAATACTAGTTATATATCTTGTGTACATATATAGTCATAAAAGTTCTTCCAGTTCATTCAATACCCTTGGGTAGCAAGGGTATACTTCCATGTTCATACGTACCAGTTACATCACTAGTAAGTTACCATAGGGGTAGCACAGGAGGATACTAATACTATTGCTAGAACAATGAAATATACAATGAGTCAGTTCATTCATGAGTAAGTACTTATTACTATGAGAAAATATACATTACATTACTATGAGAACATATACATTACATTACTATGAGAACATATACATTACATTACTATGAGAACATATACAACTATACTAGAAGAAGAACATATACAACTATACTAGAAGGAGAACATATACAACTATACTAGAAAGAGAACACATACAACGAAACTAGAACGAGTAACAATACATTACATATACATGTATACATTAACATAAATGTGATCCATTGTATCGGAGCATGCCTTCAATGTCATGGCCCGAGTTGTAGCCAGAGTATCTTGGAGGGAGAGCGTGAGTTTGCGTATAGATCTATACCGGTTTGACAATCCTACACCTTGCTGCTAGCTACAGCCGGACCTGCAGGTCTGCGGGTGCCAAACATCATACCTTTTTACGACTTACATTGTCGTGTTTCATAGTCGATAGTATGGTACAATTAATCACATAATACCTTAATATAAATCCGGTTTAAGGTAGATAGTACAATAGTAGTTCCTATAATACAACACTACAGTACTACATTACTTTACCCTTTGCATATATTTAATGATTATTTCACTTAAACATTAATACAAACTATATTTTGATAATAATAGTTATACTTGGGAAAATTACACACTTTTACAAGAAACGAATATACAAAACCGTTACACCTTGGTAGAAGGCTACTTTTAAAAGGAAATATAGGATTTTATAAGAGATTCAAACTTTTACAAACACTTACAAACATTCACATACTTTTATCACAAATGTTTACAAACTCGTACTTCAAACCACGTTCAAACGTTTTGATACAAACACCGACACTAAAATACTTATGAACTCATCAGCTTTAATGTTGATAAACTCTTTCAAAATAACTTGTATTCTCAGGTCATCAGTAGACAGGTACCGAGGCCAGCTTTTGAGAAGATGGAGCACATTCAAGACTCATCTTATTATTTTGATTTACATTTTTGGTTTCTATAACTGTACAGAACACGCTTGTATTAAAATTATATATATTTAATGCAATGGATGATGTTGTTTGTTTGTTTACTATTATACTGTGTTGTGATACTTTACATGACGTCATCTGCCCTAGAATGTTTCCACCATTCTTGGTTTTGGGGTGTGACATGTGCAGAGTTGGTCATCGGGTAGAGTTCGACAATAAGTATTGTTATATCATGACGAGTGACAGAAACAAATGCTTAATCAAATCCAAAGCCGAAGTGACAATGTACCCATTGGATGTCTCTTTAGTCATCGACAAACCTCAATTATGATTTTTTGTAAAAAGTAGTATCTGATTTGAGCTCGTTATGGCATCGAAAGCTAGCATATCTTAAATTCAGATACATCAACAACTTGGTGACTGAAGAGTTAGTCAGAGGACTACCAATTTTAAAGTTCAATAATGATACTTTGTTCCCAACATGTGATTGTGGTAAACAAACCAAGGGAAGTCATCCATTGATAATTTATTCTTCAATTGTTGATCCTCTAGCTTCTTTATATATACCTATGCGGTCCTTCAACTGTAGCCAATCTTCACCACAAGAAATAGATTCTGGTTATAGTTGATGGTTTCACTCGTTTCACTTGGGTCTTTTTCCTAAGACTCAAATCAGACAAACCACAGATCTTGATCAATTTCATCAAAGAGATAGAGCTTCAAATCAAACTTTCAGTACGAAGAGTTAGAAGTGAAAATAGCACAGAGTTTACTAATGATCTCTTAAATAGCTTTTTGGTATCAAAAGGGATCATCCATAACTTCTCGGCACCATACACACCGTAGTAGAATGGAGTGGTGAAGAGGAGGAATAGATCGTTCGTCGAAGCTGCAAGATCCATGCTCAACGTTGCCAACTTACCTCTCTACTTTTGGCTGAAGCAGTGCCTATTGCGTGCTTTATTCAAAATCGAAGTGACGTCTACAAATGCCTCAACAAGACTCTGTATGAAGGTCTAAACAATCGAAACCCCAATGTACGTTTCTTTCACATTTTTGGTTGCATGTGTTTTCTGGTCAATAACAAGGATCATCTCAACAAATTTGCACCGAAGTTTGGTGAAGGCGTCTTCTTGGGTTACTCAACAAACAAGGTTGCATACAAGGTTCTTATAAGATGAAAAAGACTAATAGTCAAAAGCTTCGATGTCAAATGCGATGACTATTATGTCCGCAACATGGCTCCCCTTAAAAAAAACAAAGTTCATCCTGGAGAGTGATATCCCACCATCCTCGGGTCCATTAAACATAGCTGAAGTCAACTATGATGACATATTCGATCCCGTAGAGACTGCACATCTTTCTGAGATATTGGTGTCTCCGGTAGAACAACAACAACATGTAAAAGTATCTAGACCTACCCTTTCTGAAGAAACTTCGTTCAATACTTCCACCTCACTAGTTGGATAATAACAATGTAAGAAGAATTGGCTGAGTTCGAAAGAAATCAGCTTTGGATGCTAGTACCAAAGCCTAAAGGCCACACTATAGTTGGAACCATATGAAAATAAGTTAGATGAATCTGGTGCAGTTATTCGCAACAAGGCACGATTGGTTGAGAAAGGGTACAATTAACTAAAGGGTTTTGACTATGATGAGACAAATGCACCTGTTGCAAGGATAAAATCTATACACATTTTTCTAGTGTATGCAACACACAAGAATATCAAGTTTCAGCAAATGGATGTAAAGAGTGTTTTCCTTAATGGTGAACTGAAAGAGGAAGTGTATCTACAACAACCTCCGGGCTTTGAGAGTTTTGAATTTCCCAACCACTGTTACAAGTTGGAGAAAGCTGTCTATGTGTTAAAGTAGGCACCTAGAGCTTGGTATGAAACTCTTTCAGAGTTAATTGTCAAGTCAAGGTACAAAAGAGGTGTGATAGATCCCACTCTATTTAGACGATTAAATGATAAACATATGATGCTCGTTCAAATTTATGTTGATGATATCATCTTCGGCTTAACGGATCAAGGAATGGCGAATATTTTTGCAAAGCTCATGAAAAGCAAGTTTCAGATGAGCATGAATAGAGAGATTAATTTCTTTCTAGGCCTTCAAGTCAAACATATCTCTCAAGGGATCTTCATCCACCAGGAAAAATATACTACTGAGTTGGTGAAGAAATTTTCAATGGATAATTATTCCTCGACAAAGGTCCCTATGGCCTTCGGGTATAAAATCTTAGCTAACCCTACCGGAGAGTCAGCTGCTCATAAGATATACCGAGGAATGATTGACTTATTGATGTGCCTCACTACAAGCCAACCAGATATTGTGTTTGCTACAGGCTTATGTGCTAAATACCATGTCGATCCTAAAGTATCCCACTTGACCATAGTCAAGCAGATCTTAAAGTATCTCAAAGGGAGTAAGGCATTAGGTCTCTGGTACCCTGCGAGTAACAACTTCAGCCTACAGGCATTCACAGATGCAGATCATGCATTATGCATACTTGATTTAAAGAGCCTTGCAGGAGGATGTCATTTTTTATGTAGAAGATTAGCTAGTTGGTCCTCAAGGAAATAGAACTGTGTCTCACTCTCAAGCGCAGAGGCTGAATATGTGGCCGCACCCAGTTGTTGCTCTTAGGTTCTCTAGATGAAGACACAACTTTTAGACTATAGGTATAGGATGTTGCATGTGCCAATCTATTGTGATTCAGAGAGTGCGATATCCATTTCACACAATCCTATCCATCACTCGAAGTCGAAACACATAGTACTATGGTATCACTTCATTAAAGATCATATCCTCAAAGGTAACATTGAATTCATCTTTGTTCCAACTCATGTGGAAATAGCTGATGTTTTCACCAAGGCACTCGACTCAACAAAACATAATGTATTTTTTGGAAATGCTAGGGATGATGAAGCCAGACCCTTAGTTATTTTTGAAAGAATAGCTACCGCATGCCTCATAGATCTTTGGGTGTGAATGAATTGCTTCTTTTCTTTCATCAAATCAAAATTCTTGAAGAACTTTACACATCATTATCTCCTTCTAGAATAATTGATGTAGTATATACCTCATCGATTGCTCCTTGACATACTTTGTATACTAAAGTTATTTATGATCAGGTCTATTTATTTCTAACCTTTATGATCTATTTTGTCTTCAGCTCTGATCTTCCGCAGACGTTTTAATCAACCTGCAGTCATCATTCCACATATGCTTTAAATGTCCTAATGTGCTACTTAATGAAGTTGAAACATTCTTCAACATTCAACTTTTCGCACATGATAATTCAGTTACCTTTTCAAAAGAAATTCCTCAATCAGCCCTATTTTTGGATAAAGGATAAATAAACTGATTTTCCATAAACGAAATTCTTTTTGAAAACCTTTTTCACTCATCCAATCATATCAAGCAACCGTTGGGGTCACATCCGTTCCACTTCCGCATTTTGTTCAACAGACCAAACCATTTTCACCCCATGATTGTACAACGTGTAATCATGGCCCTGCAACACATTAAATTCTCCACTTTTCCTGGAAAAACATTTTTTTTAAATTTAATTTAATGTAAACTAATAATGATAAAAACCTAAAGGTTTTTAGCTTTAACATATGGAATTAAACTGTTATTAATTAATTTTGAAATCCGGAGGTATAAAAATTCTTTTTCTTCCTCAAGAAAGCTTTACGCTTTCTGAAATCTTTTAGACGAACTCTTTCTTCTTCCTCATCTTCTTACAAAAACCCCTTTTCAAGAAAGTTCTTCAAACTTTTTCTGCCAGTTGATGGGTTGTTAAACTTAGACTTGATTGGAATTAGGGTTGTTTTTGAAATCACTTGAGAATTAGAAACACAACAGTCAGATGAATCATCACCTAAATTTTCTTTTTCAACGTCACTATCTAAAGATGACCAAACAAAATCTGATTTATCAGAGTTAGGTCTAGTTCTCTGTGGAATTAATTCCTCAACAACACAATTGTTAGGATGACCAAAGTTCGGAATTTGAACTCAAGTATGAGTGATATTAAGGAATCTTTCTAAGGTCTGATTCAGGTCCAGGTGTATCAGAGGCGAAAGAGGCGTGGAATCAGGACATTTGTCAACTATGGGTTGAAACATAGGAATCAGATATTGAAACAGGTTTGAGGTCTTAGGAACGGGTGAAAATGGTGAGACAGGGGCATCCGAACATTTACAATTCAGAATGTCTACATAAAAGTTAGATTTTGTAACTCCTTCAAGGGACGAGCAATAGGTTTCATAAACTCGCTTCTGAGACCAGGTACTTTGGACCATGGATGACGAAAATTATGGTTCATTCGTTCATTTGCTTCAAGAATATATATTGCATGATGTAAAGCATCAATTTTGGCCTTCATATGTTTGTTATAAAAAATTAAAGTATTTCTCTCAGAACAAGTGACTTCACATTTTCTTTTAAAATGATGCATTCATCCTGAGACATTACAAGGTCTCTATCTCTCTCTCTCTCTCTCTCTCTCTCTCTCTTTCTCTCTCTCTCTCTATCTATCTATCTATCTATCTATCTCTTTTTCTTGCTCTCTCTCTCTCTCTCTCTCTAGTGATTCTATCTTAAGCTTCCTATCTTCAAATCGTAATCTAAGGCAAGTCAGTTAACTTTCCAACTTCTCATTGACTTATATGGCAGACTCATAGGATTTATCGATGATGGTCATATCTGATTGGATCTGGGATAGATATGGTTCACAAAGAGATAAATCAAAATTACTTTTAGTAATCATAGATTTTACCTGTTGGACGATGCTTCTTCTTATCGAATCATTGGTTGTCATGTAGTAGGAGTTTGGCTTAACATCTTCATCATCTCCTTCTGAACCTGATGACTAGTAGCCTTCATCACATTCGATCGTTTGTCTAGCCATAAGACACATGTTTCTTCCAGTACTCACATTTTCCTGATCTCCAAAGGACCAATACCCTTTAACATCGCTCGACATAGTAGTGATGAAAACTTTCTCACTATGAGGTATGCATGCATAGTATGCAAAATCCTTGATCTTTGGTTTCTCCGTCGTTTTAGCCATAGAATCTTTGGAAAAATGATTAACATGACAACACTTGACAAACTACATTGGGTTTGTCTAACTTCGGATTATCGTAGGATTACGAGGGATGACTTGATGACGAGATGTTGGGGTTGTAAGTAAGTGGGTTCTCTGAGGGTTTAGGAAATGGTTGAGGATTACTCTAGAGAGGGGCTTAGAAACAGTTATGATATGGCTTGTGAGAGGGATTCCATGGACGCTTGTATTTCATGGACAGTAAAGCAAACTCTTGTTGAAAGCAAAATTTAGAATCAGTTGCATCGGGATCGAAATTTTGTTGAAGATTCAGAATAGGTGGAGTTGATGGAGTGGGAAAGTTTGGTTGAACTGGTGTAACATGTGGGATAGTTCCAAAGGGATCTCACACAGATGGGGTTGCAATGAGAGGGTTGACGTGACTGACCAAGGCAAGAGGACCTCTTGACAGTTCTCTTAACGTTTGTGCAACATTTCCTTCATGGCCTTGTAGTTCGTCAAAGAGGTTGTAAAGCTTTAGTTTCTTCAGATATCCATTACTCTAAAGACACGATTTGACATTCCCGCAGCCTTTTCCAAGGCTATTAATGAGCTCAAGATTGTACTCTAAAGGAGTTTTGGTTTTTCCGTGTGCAGCCATGGTGTTTACAATGATCCAATACCTATTTGAAGCCGAGGCAATGGATTCACCTAGAGTAGTGGTGAAGGTATCAAAATCATTAACAACCATAGTTAGATCCTTGTCTTTCATATTCTCGGATCCTTCGAACAGATCTTGAAAGAGTGTACCAAATCTCTTTAGTAGATTTGCAAAACTTAATATGCTCAAAGAGAGATAGAGGAACACCGAACACCGTTTCTAACAATACAACTTCATCTGCATGTAGTTTCTCAATGTTTGTAGCAGTAAGAGGTGCTTGGCATTGTTGTTCTTGGCATAGGAGAGTTGTAGCGGCATCTCTCACCATTTTTCTGATCGGAACAGGTGGACCTTCTTTCACGGATCTTCATATTTCTTCACCTTTTTCCTAACCAAGTATGAATCTTTCTATTCGAACTTTCCAGTGATCATAATCTTAAAAAACTAGAGGTGGCGCACGAGAAGGGCAACCCAACACTATTTTCTATCTGCATTAAATACATTTGTTGAGATGAATTAGGATCAGCCATTGAAGTTAAGATATTAGTGCAAAAGCGGTATATAGAAGAGCCTTTATCCTCAATGGAGAAATGATTGAGATGCCAAGGTAATCTCAGATGAACTATAATATATTCTTATGGATTCAAAGGAAAACCATCCAAGCTCTGATACTAATTGTGAGAACAAGAATCAATGTGCAAGGACAAGGTTTGAAAACTCAAAACTTGAGTTAATCTTTAAGATCAAAGTCTGCTCTTAATATAAGACTCCAGTCGAATCTGGTAAACCAGTTAGGACTTGAAGATAAATATTCAACAAAGTATTCAAGTAATAAATGAAGTAAGCTTGAGTATAATAAATGCAAAGATATTTAAAGAACAAGAAGAATGTTATGAAAGAACTTTGACTTGAAGGAAGGTTGAAAGTGATGTGAAGAGAATAATTGCTATTCTTGGATTAACACTTTGAATTGTTCACTCTATCGAAATAGCTGAAACAATCACTTCTTAAATAGTGAAGGAGGAACATAGTACAAACCAAAAAACATTTTAAGGACTGGATAATGATCAGTGTTTGACAAACTTACATCTAAAAGTTAAACACAATTAAGTCCTATGACTTGTTACATCAAACAAAAGACAAAATGCATTAAATGCATGAACAAACTTCTGATTTCGGAAAATCCAGATCTTGGACTTGATCTGGCTTTGGAACATTACCATATCTCGGATTCAGCTGACTTACAAACTTGATTGCATGTGATTGCTAAAGGTTCACTTTTCATATTTCAACATTAGCATAATGTAGATCAGGAGATTTTATAAATGTAAAGCAAAAATTTATAGGGTGTATTTTGTGTTAAAAAGTCAGGTGTTACAACAACCCCCTTGACGTCGCCTGTTGATCAGGTAGTAGGAACCCCATCAGAGGAAGCTTCCCCTTCAACCCCAAAAGGGGGTGTAACCCCTTTGACCCTCACCATTTTGTAGAACTAAGATCAAACTTGTGTTATTCAAGCGTGCACTCCACACCACATAACTTGTCTAAATTCAAGATTAGAACTCCGTTGGTAATATGTAAATTACATTATACTAAAATGAATAGGGTGACACTAAAATCAAGGTTTAGGCCTCATGAGGGGTAATTATGGAAGGAATATTTTAATTGGAGTCTTTGAATTAATGGTGGTCTAGGATGTACTAGACATGTTTCTACTTATGAAAGCACTAAAGGTGTTATTAACCAAATTCACTTAGAGACTATGAAGTATATGTCAACCTTAATTCTCTTTATACAAGGAGTTACAATAGTTGGACCTAGAATGATAGTGCAAATGGTTGTTACATGGTTGTCATCTATGCATATAATTATTGATGGCATGTTGCTGATTTGGAACCTGATTTTGTTTTGAATAGAATTTGTTTTGGAAAAAGGAACTTCTCACTTTAAAGAATAAGGCTACGAATTCCCACACATAGAAGGTTGTCGAAAATTGCTATTAACATAAATTAGCTCCCCTACCATCTATATCGTAATAGCCCCCCCGAAAAAGAAGATCATTTTATTAGTTGCTTCATGATAAAGGAAGTTAGGTCATTGTTCAAGTAGTGCTGACATGATTTTCCAACCAATGTTGATTCATCATAACAACTTGGAAATATCGGTGAGAAAAATGGTATGCCTCAAACTTAAAAGTTGATACCTGGATTGATCAAACTTTTCACTAGTGTGGATAATTTGCAAATAAAGAGACAAGGCTTTATTCAATAGCAAAGTGAGAGGCACCAAAAACCTAGAAAGTGATATCAAAGCTTTGGTGTTTAACTAAATTAAAACTAGATCCATGGAGGTTGTGTTTTAGATTAAGACAAATGATGTAAGAACACGAAGATTTAATGTTGTAATGCGTTGTAACTAGTGTTGTAAAAATGAACGTAAGTGGCCTCTTACTATCTAGGATTAATGTAATTCAGAGTCGGTCCTAGGCAATCCTTGACGGTCTAAACGGTTTAAGCCAGTCAAAAGTGAAACAGTAAACATTAAAAAAAAATCATTGATTATTTAAATTTTTGATAATTTGTGATTAAATTATGATGATTGATGACGAAAATTGTGAAAAAGAACTTCCATTAGTCTAAAAATTATGATATATGATAATTTAAATAGTTAGACGATTAAATATATCAATGTTTTATGGTTATATACTTATTTCGTTAGGATATAAGTAAAATTTATTTATTTTTAAAATCAATTCTATTACGTTTAAAGGTATACGCCTAGACGCCGATTATTCCACGCTTAAACAAATTAGTCTTTTAAACGCAGTTGATCAGTCGACCACCGTCTAACGACTTTTACAACATTGAGAATAAGCTATAGCTTTTTACCAGTTACTTTAATAAAAATTGATGTAAGAAAAATTATGGGAATAACATACCGTTTAAAATACGTTTTATAAAATGAAAAAAAAAATGAAATCTTAAAATACAAGAAAAAAACTTTTGGTTATTTTTATCACATAAAAAATAGAGATTTAATTGAATTTTTTTAAAAGATTAATACTGTTTAAATTATATTAATAAATGTAACTTATAATTATCATATATTATTCTATTTCTTAATCAATTGACTATATGCTATAAAAAAATCATTTCATTCCTTTGTGGCAAACAAACATATTATAATTTCAGTTGGCTGTAAATGAATTGAATATATTCTATAAAGAAATTTCATTTTATTCCTTTGCGGCAAATAAATATTGATATTTTTCGGTTGTAATATTCCATTTCATCTTTTCATGATAATTGCATGACATAAAAATATTATATATTTCTTTATGTTTAGTTTTCTTTCTTGGTGCAACTATAAAAAACTTGGAAACTAACTGTAATTTAGAATATATATATATATAACTTGGTGCCACTATATAAAACTTGGAAACTAACTGTAATTCATAATATATATATATATATATATATATATATATATATATATATATATATATATATATATATATATATATATATATATATATATAACCATAAAATAAAACTGTGAGTACAAAGCTTAGTGAGTTTCTCCTAAAATACCCGATATCATACATACATATTGGGTCTATTTCACTCCCTTCGTTATCTTCCAACCGGTACTAGGTCTATTCCACCCCTTTTGGTATCTTTCAACAGGTACTAGGTCTATTTCACCCCTTTTAGTATATTTCAATCTGTACTAGTTTTCTTTCATCCCTTTGGTCTTTTTCAACCGATATTGGGTCTATTTTACCCCTACAGTTATACATACAATCATATCAGCAATAGTCACAAAGACAACAAGCACATACATGGATAACAATGAGTGTCAAAATGATAATTATCATCCTACAAACATAATCCAATGGTCTGACATTAGTGACATCGACCCACAAGTAAAATGAGGAGACTTACTTAACGAACGATGATCAATTACAACTACTCCTATTTATGCGAATGTAGATGCTACAAACCACCTATACAACCATATAAAGTACACTCGTAGCTTCCCTTCCAAAACTAGGGGTTTGACTAAAAGTCAATGCAAGTCAAAAGTCAAAGTCAACGGTCAAAGTTGACTCGCCTGTTCATGTCCATCCTTGGCCACATCGTGGCCCCCAAATGACAAAACGAATGTGTTTTCCGCAGTCGCCACACCGTGGCAGCCTAGGCCATGCCATGGGAACTGGATCTAAAATGTCTTAATGAGTTAAGCTAAAACTTCTAATCCCAGAGGTTCCAAAACCCAAATTTGATCATTATTGTGGTCTAAAGGGATAAAGTTTCCAACTTTCTCCCTTGAGATCCACTAAAAGGTCTAGATCTCAAGTCTTAGATCCATAAAGCATAACCATGACATGGGCTTCATCAAGAAGCACTTAATCCCTTAAGTATAGAGCCCATTTGCTCCAAAAGAGCTTATAACACTAAAACCATCCTAAAGATTGATGCTTTTTAGACTTTCATGTTTAATACAGGCCTTGGACTAAACTTAGGTCAAAATAGGATTTTATGACCAAAATCTTATGCATGTCACAAACAAACCACCAAACTTTAGATCCAAACCATGAACTACTCCAAATAATCCACAGATTCATAAAGTTGCAACCATTATGAAATCTCACCATCCCATCTAACAAGATCAAGAAGAAAATGGGACAAAATACAAATTCTAGCACTTTATAATAAAAAAGGTTGAACCTTGAACATTTAGAAGTAACCAGCATTTAGATAAGAAGGGAGATAGGGACTCTCTTGTTGATCCATGTGTAACACCGTAAATTTTAAATAAATTTTTTGTTTAAAATTGCACAATTCTCATAACCCATATCACAAAAATCTCATGTATTTAATTTATAAAAACACAACTCCATAATTGACTGTTCAATAATCTAGGATCCTCAAAACATAACTCTTTCTCTGGTGTGTACAATCCAGTCGATGCCCTCCCGCGATCCTAAGAAAACCTGAAACATATAACACATAACATGGTAAGCACGAAGCTTAGTGAGTTCCCCAAAATACCACGCACAAATAATTAGCCACTTGAGGCTAATGCTCTGGAAAACCCTCCGGTCAATGTGTCTCAGTGGGACCCTCCAGTCCTACAGCTCGTTGGACCCTCAGGTCTGGTCTAAGTGAGAACCTCCCGGTTTCACTACTCGTTAGACCCTCCGGTTCGGTCTAAGTAAGGACCCTTCGGTCTCGTACTCTGTTGGACCCTTCGGTCTCGTACTCTGATGGACCCTCCGATCCTAACTCTGATGGCTCTGAGTAATATACAACATAAATCACAAAGAAATAATGCAGGATATCACAATACACAATATAACCACATAAGACATCTCAGTCACACAAAATACCACTCATGGTAAGTATAGTGAGAAGACTCACCTCACAAGCAGGTGAGCAAAGAACCTCACGCTCTAATCTCGATCTAGCCCCTGCCTAACACAAATGATGAATATATCTAATTAATACTCTTTTCACAACTCAAATAACTGAAGACTGTTCTTTCTCTCTCTAACTCTTTGAAGTGGATAAAAGACCATTTTACCCCTTCACGGTTTCCATTACTCATGATTGACCCAACCCTAAAGTCAACCGCAGTCAAACTCGAGTCAACAGTCGATGTTTGACCCGACTCGCCGAGTGCACCCCTGTGACTCGTCGAGTCAACTCATTTCCTCAGGAGTCTTGTGAAAGTCCAGCTTAGCTCGTCAAGTTGACCCCCAAATCGCCGAGGTTTCGCATGATTCAGCGCTTTGGGACAAACCCTAACCAACTCGTCGAGTCGGCTCATCGACTCGGCGAGTTCATCCAGACTCATTGATCATTCAGAAGATTTCTACCAGATCTATCACTCCAAACACTAGATCTACCATCTCAAGGCTCAATAATCACATAAAGCTTCGATCTTTATGTTCATGCATGATGTTATTGCTCCAAAAGTCTAATACATGGCTTTCATGAATGATTATGTCTAAAAACCCACATATGGATGAATAAAGCTGGGACATCTAGACTCTAAGGGCCTCACAAGGTCCAGATCTGAGGTCTAGACTCTTTGATAACTCATGCTACTCAAAAACCCAAACAAAAGATGACAAAAAGCCCTAAAACTCTATAGATATAAGATCTATCCAAAATAAGAAGAAAGGTGAAGACTGCATACCTTCCTCAGGAGCTCTAGATAGGAAATCACTAGATCCAACAGCTTCACCTCCAGCTCCTTGCTTGATAACCTCATCCTCTTCCTCAAATGATGCACAAGAGCCACAATATGATCTTCTCTCTCACTCTCTCGCTCAAATAGCAATTACGGTTTTCTCTAAGGGGTGTAGGGTAACTTAAGAGGTAGAAATGGGGGCATAAGTTCCCTTATATAGGCCCCAACCCCGGGAAATTAGGGTTTCTCTGTCTAGCACCAACTCGACGAGTCTGCCTCCCTACTCGTCGAGTCCATTCATTAAATCCTACATGGCAACTCAACCCTACTCGGCGAGTTTGACTCCCAAGTCGTCGAGTCACCTCATAAACTTCAAGAATTCAACCATACGATAACATAGCTGAAATTCTGGATGTTACAATTCTCCCCCACTTGAATTAGATTTCCCCCTCGAAATTGCTCCTCAACCATACATAACTTGAAACCTATAACCCGAAAAGCACCACGGAAAGGATCTTGTACCAAACCCGATATCCTTCTCCATGGACACCTGAATCCAAACAGGAACTCCTAAATCCAAAACAAAAAACGAACCCTCTATCGCTAAGATACCTCTTTCTGGCTTTCCAAGGTCTAGAAACTCTAATGGCCCGACCCACTTCCAGACCGCCCTCTCAAGATATTACCATGTTATTCGCTCCTTGAATAACAGACACCGATAACTCATTGCCCCTCCGATTCTCACAAAACAGGGTCCAACAATTGGCTACCGATCACTCATACCAGACATACTAAACGATCCAAATCACACTCCAAGGAACAAAAAGGGGGTCACATTGCACTAGAGACCCATCCACTGCTCTGCAATCGAAACCCACCAGATCAATGAACTCTTAACGCCCTGTCCTCAGACACACAAGAAAATAATCATGCTCACTCTAAAATATCCTTTGTCGTCTAAAATCATAAGCTCCAGCTTCCTCCCCAATATTCCATTCAACACTTGAGCACCTGGTCAACTCCCTACCCATCAAATGAACCTCCAAAGGTTACCTAAAGCATGCCCCAGAACGTCTCGCTGACTTCCTTCTCACAACAACTATCTTGGCCCGTTGTGACACATAAGTCACGAATTTCTCTTTACCCCAAGCGAATACTACAATCCCAACCGAAGATCTACTCACCCCCGACCTCTATCTTCTACTGCTCATTAGTTCCATGCGTCTCGCGGTTTTTCCCATACCAACGAACTGACCTACTCAGGTCTAAAACACCAGATGACAACAATACCCCTTCAAAAGAAATCCATCTCTGAATTCGATATCTCATTCCGCCTACTCAATACACCACTAGGATCAAACTTAACTCGAGAGTCTGGTCCGGCACAGCATTGGAACCACTCGTCCCAACAAAACACTCAACTCGGGACTCATGACCCGCAACCCACACGTACATCACTTCTCCGATTCCTTCCGATTGTGGTCTCCATAGCCTAACTCAGAATATAATGATTCCCGACCATTATAGAGACCTCCGTCTCTCTCCTGGTATGGCCACCAGGTTCCTAAGGACTCAGTCCAAATAGGCTACTCAAGCCTAAGAACTCTCATGCATCATGCTCTGGCTAACAAATAACACATCTTTCCGTAGCACAACAACACTCCTTCACTAGCTAGTGAGTACCAAGGCTCCCCAAAGTATCACAACTATAACATATAAACATTAGAGACTCGATCGAGAATACTCGCACTCAATAACGCAACCCTACTCGTCCTCCAATATCTAAAGGATTCTTACTTGGACTGCTCACTGAACTTGGACTGCTCACTGATCCGGTGTCTTCAGTAGTACGGGCCCTATACTACTGACCACACCGCATCAGCATTCACCCCAAGTCCTCCTCCTTGGATCCCAGATCACAAGTACTCTACTCTCGCTATGCATTGGCTACCCTCTGATAGACCTCTCATGAGCTCCTATCTGCTACCTATTCGCTCCTAAGGCATCTCATAGCAGCATAAATCTCCTAGGCTAAGGCATCACAAATCAGGCCACTCTAGTCCTAATATGAATACCTAGCCTACTCTAGCATGCATAACATAACATAGCATATCTCATAACACATAATGTAAGGGTATTTTGGGGATTCACCATTCGGGCGCTGGCTGACCGTACACACTGCTCTGCTTTGGTTGTCTCAAAACTCCTTGTTCTTTTATAAAATTTATTTTTTATCGTTGAAAATTTCTCAAATCCTCAGTTTGAGTTCAGATACGCCCAAAGGTGTATCTGAGTCCCTCAAACCAAGGCTCTGATACCAACTTGTAACAACGTAATTTTCAATAAAAAAATTTCATTTTTCAACAACCAAGTTCATATGAAAATATTCTCAAAAGTATCCAACAATAGTTATCGAATCACAACATATCCCAAGATCACTAAAATCAAATCCTCTCTCTAGTGTATACAGGTCACGTTGGCGCCTTTCCACAGTCCTCGCTAGTACCTGAAACACATAACACAAAAATTGTAAGCACAAATGCTTAGTGAGTTCCCCAAAATACCGTATACAACACATACACCACTCGAGGCTATAATACGACCCTCCGGTCGATGTGTCTCAGCGGGACCCTCCGGTCCCGTAACTCGCTGGACCCTCTGATCTGGTTATAGCTCGTTGGGCCCTTCGGCTCGGTCTGTATCGTTGGACCCTCCGGCCCGGTCTATAAAATCATACAACATACATATATCACATAGCATATAATCTCATATATAACACATAAGACCCTCTGGTCAACACATAATACCATTCTAGGTAACGTATAGTGAGAAGACTCACCTCGTGTAACTCGGTAACTCGGAAATCTCGAACTCAGAGAAATAAGACCTAGACTCCGCCTAATCATATGAAAGAATCACTTGTCATCAACATAATTCCCAAGGCTAGACCATTTCCTCTAATCACTCTCAGGAGAGGTAAAAGACCATTTTACCCCTTGGCTCAAATACACTAAAGTTGACCGAACCCTGAAAGTAAACAAAAGTCAACCCTCCGGGTTACGCTGCACGTACCAACGTGTATGCTGGGCGTACCCGGAGCCTTCATAGAATCGGGGTACGCAGCCTCTTACGCCACGCGTACTGGGATTACGCCCAACATAATACCTAGCTTCCTCATCCATCTCATTCAGGTCTTGAACGGTTAAGACTTGCATCCAAAATTCAGATCTGACTCCTCTAACATGACTTAATCCATAAAGTTGAAACCTTTAAGCCTTTGCATGGCTGTAAAGGTCACTTTGCTCTCAAAACACCTTTCCTCTTTCCATAATTAGGCTATAACTCATGCATGGCATGAGATCCACGTCCAAGACAGGATTTTTATGAATCCTTAACACAATATACACTAGAAAAGGTCAGATCTAAACTCATGGAGACTCTTTGCACATAAAGTCTCCAACTTTGAACCAAAAACCCTAAAAATGGTCCAAAAAGCAAAACTTATGAAGAACAAGGAAAGCTTTGAGCTTTTTACCTCAGAAGTGATCTCCAACCACTGTAGAACTCGGATCTACACTTTTTCTTCAACTTCTAGCTCCAACAATGGCTCCTTCTTCTCCTTCTTTACCTTGAAAAGGTAACTTCAAGCTCAAAAACACACACACAAGCTAAAGCACAGATCTCAGCTCTCTAAGGACTCACTCAAGGGGGTATGGTGGCTAGGGCAAAGGACTACATATTCCTTTTATTGTGCACAAGCCAGAAATTTAGGGTTTGCATCTGGGCTCGCTACGCCCAGCGTAACCCCTGGGTACGCCCAACGTACCCGGGCGAGTCCACGTTCAAATTAAGCGCGCGAGTACGCGTGGCGTACATCTCAGTACGCCCAGCGTACTCACCAATCTTACATACAACTTTAAGGGCCTAATTTGACAACTCTCCAAAATAGAAGGATCATAAAGCTTACCTGGATTCTGGGCTGTTACACAATACAAGGAATTCCATATCAAGACTCGGGGACAATCTATGATTCAATACTTCTGACGCAGTGCTATGGTACCAGTAAAGATAAGAAGACAATAGAGAACAAAAATGCATGAAACTTAAACTAGAATGCATCTAAAAAGTATGAAAATTAGAAAAGAAAGAAATAAAATATGAAATATTTTTTTTTAAATTTTTTTATGCAATTTTTATGAATGACCTAAATGACTTACTCCAAATGCGAATATATACAACCTAAATGCAATGAAAAAAATTAAAATAAAAGAATACCTCACCCCAAGCTTAAAACTAAGCATTATCCTCAATGCTTAGGATGAGAGTAAGGAAGGATCGTACCGGGATCAAGATGGAGGAGGCTCGCGAGGACCGTATGGAAGCAACAAATGGGCCATACAAAGATATGCGGGTAGAGTTCTTGGCCGCCTAAATACACACGGTTTAAAGGTTGGTCGCGCAAAGGAACCGGTGAAATGGCTCGAAATTTTATTATGAAGTGGTAGATTTGCGCGGGTACCCTCACAAACTTTGCACGGGTGATGGTTGGGTCGTGCAACAATCTGCGAAGGTAAGCAGGCCGCACAAGGATCTGTGAGGGTGCGAGGCATGTCGCACAAGAGGTTGCGAGGATGGGTATCAGGTCGTGTAGAACTTGTGCGGGTGGGGAATAGTCGCGCGCACACATCATAATACAACTCGTGTGGGGATAATTTGAGCTCGGATTGTGCACAGGTAGGGCTGGGTCGCGTAACGTTTGCGTGGGTACGCGCGCAAGTTGTAGATTTTGACATTTTTTGCAATTTTTCGCTCCACAAGCTCCGATTTTCTTTCATACTTTACCAAGATCATTGCTAAACCTTAAGATGCTTGTTTTTGACAAAATTTAATCCTAGAAACATCAAAACTTCAAGTAGAGATTGTTTATTTACAATGCATTTATTTAACGTCTTTACCAAGACATAGCCCCGCTTCCGTCAACCTTCGTAAATCGGAGTTTCCAATGTTACGTTGTCGAATTCTCCCATGTCAATGCCTTCATAAATTTGTTTTAAATGGTGCCTATTCACTTTGAATATTTGATTTGTTTCCAAACACTTAATTTCAACCGCACCATGATCAAACACTTTTATAACAATAAAAGGTCCATGCCATTGAGATCGTAATTTTCCTGGGAATATCTTTAAGCGTGAATGATAAAGAAGAACTTCTTGACCCAGAATAAAGTATGTTTAGGTTATGTGCTTGTCATGAAAGGCCTTTTTCTTCTCATTGCACCTTTTGAACCTTTTAATTATTGTTTTCTTGATCACTTCTATCATTGGAGGATATGTAGGTGGGTGGATTATTGAATGGGGCATTTTTGTTTGGAGAATGAGATAATGCAACTTAAGAGACATCCTTCTTTGTTGAATTGTTTACTTCCAAAGTCTTCACAATCTTTTCAAATTTAGAGTCTAATGTATACATTTTTAGTATTTTCTTCAAACTCTCACAATCAAGGTTCATGTTAAGTATTATCTCCAAAATATCCCCATGAGACAAATCAAACACTTTTTGGGTTATTGGCTCAATTACATCAACCTGATAAAATGGTGAAATATTGCTAGGGTACCTCATTGCTTCAAAGATGTTGAAGTGAATTGTTTCTCCATAAAACTCCATAGTTATCTTTCCTTTATGGACATCAACGATTATGTGAGCAGTATTCATGAAAGGTCTTCCAAGGAGGATCATATATGATTTGGAAGGAGTCTTCTCTTCAAGGTTAATGACATAGAAGTCTGCAGGAAATACTAGTTGATTAACTTGTACTAACACATCCTCCAACACTCCTCTTAGAGACACACTTGACCTGTCCGCTAATTGATTGATTACTCTGGTTCCTTCCAAAGGTCCAACATTGAGAGATTGAAAAACTGAGTATAGCATCACATTGATCGAGACTCCAAGATCTAGCATGGCACTTTTAACATGCAAATCACCAATAGTGCAAGGGATAGCAAACATTCCCGGGTCCTTGCATTTGGGTGGTAACTTCTTTTGGATGACCGCGAACACATTAGCATTGACTTGAATCTTTTCATTCGCTTTAAATTTCCTCTTATTGGTGCACATATCCTTAAGAAACTTGGAATAGCGCGGAATTTGCTTTATGGCATCCAATAGTGGAATGTTGATTTGGACCTTGCAGAAAGTTTCAAGAAACTCTTTCTCTTCCTCTTCTTTCTTTGAGGGAGCCAACCCGAAGGGAAAAGGTGATGGTATGACCAATGGCTTGATGGACTTGTTGGAAGATTCGAGTTGATCAATGTTTAGCACAATCGGATCCTTTAGAGGAACTACAACTTTTAAAGGTTCAACAATAATAACTTCATCTTCTTCTTCTCTTGAAACTATTTTAGGGTTGCTTTCTCCAAGTGTTTTCCCACTTCTCAAGGTTATTGCACTTACATTGAGGTTCTTCTCAGTTTGAGAAGGAAGTTTACCCCTTTGTTCCATCTTGTTGAGAGCGGTGGCTAAGTCTCTAATTTGTTCTTGAATGTTGGAGAAAGTGTTCTTGATCTCTTGTTGAAATTGGGTTTGGCTTTGAGCAAGAGAAGTAACAAGTTCTTGAAGGCTCGTTTGATGGTTACCACTTGATTGGCCTTGTTGTGGAGGTTGTTGGTAATTTGGAGTAGGATGATATGTTTGGGGATATGGAGGTTTTTGTGATGGGTATTGAGAAAATTGGGGTCTCATCATAACATGTGGTGGGTTTTGCTTTGGTGGGTATGGGTTGGTTGGGTTATTCCTCCAATTTTGGGTTGTAAGTGTTTTGAAACCCCATGGGTCTTGGTTGGCCTTGATATCCTCCCATGGCATTAACATCCTTCGGTTCACTTCCAAGTGTGGGACATTCATCCGTATAATGCCCCGTCATGGTACAAATACCACATACCATTGCAAGTCCCAAAGTTCTTTTGATTTTGAGAAATGGTTCCAAAAAGTGATCTTATCTCTTGAGGTGTCTTGTTGAAGATGTCACCACCACTTGAATAATCACTCATCCATCGATCTTTTTCATTCATACCCTCATAAAATTGTTAAAGAAGTAATTGTTCGGGTATATTGTGTTGAGGACAACTTGTACACAAGTTGTTTAATCACTCCCAAAAATCATGAAAAGTCTCATTCTCCCTTTGACGAATCCCCAAAATTTCACTTCTTTGACTTGATATCCGGGAGGTGGGATAAAACTTGTTATTGAAGGCTTTGAGTAACTCTTCCCATGTGTGAATAGATCCTGGTGTTATGTTGAATAACCACTCTCTAGATTTATCTTCCAAGGTGAATAGGAAGGTGGTTGGCTTGAAATCATCCAATGTCACATGTTCGGGAAACATGCTAACACATATCATACGAAAGGACTTAAAATGCCTTTGAGGGTCTTCTCTAGATAAACCTTGGAGCTTGGTGAGTTGATGTATGAAACTTGAATTCAATTCAATCCCTCGACGGTTTTCTAGATAAACAATACCAAGAGGTGTGTGAGTAACATTTGTTTCCATCATTTATCTAAGTGTCAACTCTTGAGGGGGATTGGGTGGATTGGGGTTATTGGGATATTATTGCATGTAATTTGGAGGTTGTTGGTAAGGTGGGTATCTGTATTGTTAGTGATTGTATTTTGTGGTGGATAAGGTTGGTAGTTGGGATATTGGTTGTAGGGGGGTTGTTGTTGTGGGTACATTGGGTGTAGGTACATTAGAGGTTGTGGGTAATTAGGTTGATTTGGTTGATGAGCTTGTGGTTGTTGAACTTGAAAAACATTGTTTTGAGGTTGGCTGTTTTGATGGAAGTTTTGGTTTTGTGATTGTGGTTGTTGATAATTGGGTTGATTTGGTAGATGAGGGGGTTGATTCCAATGTGGCATATATATGAGAGGTTCTTGGTTTTGTTGTTGTCTTGGTTGTTGGTGTGGGGTATTGGCATCTTGATTGTTTAGGTTTGGTTTGGGATTGTGAGGTGGAGCATGATTCATGGCTATGTAGTTTTCAAACGGAATGTCTTCAAAGGAATGACAAACAATTAGAGAACTCGGCTCGGTGTCAATATTACTTGAAGTATGAACTTGGTCTTCTATGTTGATTAGTGGAGAAGAGGAAGGAGCTTGAACGAGTTGATGTTGCTTTGCTTGTTTGGCTAACTTTTTCAACTTTTTTGCTTCTTTTTCAATCTCTGGATTGTAGAGTAGTTTGTTGGTTCTTGTAGACCTAGGCATAAACAATCACATAACATTAACCAATTTCACCGGCAATGGCACCAATACTTGGTGGGATGTCAAGTCCACCATGTAAATTACACCCTTTGTTTGCAAATAAAACGTAATATAATGGCAAAAGGGGGTATCGATCCAAGGTAAATGGTTATATTAAATCAGCAATGCAATCCAATAGAAATAATTGGTTATACTAAAAGACTTGAATAACTAAAAAGCTTGCAATCAAGCAAGATGGTGAGATGCTCAAATATTAGAGATAATTGGTTAATCATTAGGATTCAATATGAAGCTTATCATTCATCCCAAATTTGTTATAGCAATCATGAAGCATGATATGCCAAGATTACTCATAGATAGTATGGAGGTTGGGGAAGCCCACAACATACCTTCTTAATCAAAATCAAGGATCCAATTAAAGCAATTGAACTCAAGAAGTTGATTAGCCTTAAGAATGAAGGAATCCCTAATTGCTAGAGGATGTCAATGCTTACATATCCATAAAGGAGTTATGATTTATAAGCTAGAGATGATTTCTACCATCATAAAGCCCTTATTCTAAGTAAATTCAATGATTGAATGATAAAACAAAGAAATAAACCAACAATTTCTCATTAAAGTACCAAGCTCATGATCAAAGTATTAAACAAGCATAAGAAATATGAACTAGAATCATAAACATAAGATAAATGACAATTAAGCATGAATCCTTCAAAAAAACCACAAACATCCAAGGATTTTAGCCAAAGTTAACCAAAATAGAGAACTTAGCCACTCATGGCAATAAAATAACAATCAAAAAAGTGTTTTTTCATCAAGAATCTACCAATTACTTAGAAAGATGAAAAGAAATGAGTATTAAAATCCAAAAATCGCCTCTCTAGGTCTCTAATGGTTGAAAAGTGAAGTTTATCTGAAAGATCCAACCCCCAAGGTAAATGGTAAAAAAAATGAACAAAATGCCCAACAGTGTGCAGTTGTGTGGGTACCCGCGCAAGCGTTGCGCGACCGAGACTCCACCCTCGCAAGTGTTGCTGGAATGCTATTGGTCCATTCTTCTCCACTACCCACTCCATTACCCAAGATTCCCTTGGTCCTCTCCATGACTCACATGATTTGACTTTGGCCAATCACCTTCAAAATTTAAATATGGTTAGTCCATGCCCAAAATAAGAATCCATGACCCATATTCAAAAGCCCACTTCATCTAAATCTTCAATTTTTTAACCCAAATCTCCATTGATGGATCCGTAAAGCCCAATAATGCATATAGAAGCCCACTAAGCCCAACTACAATCAAACCGCAACCGCAATGAGCACCAAAACCCTACAAAATATCTCCTGGAAAATAGAAAGTACCTGGTACGATCCATGATAAAGAAAATAAAGCATATACAATGCAATACTAATAAAAAGAGCTAAAAATACTAAAGTAAACTAGTAAAAATAAGGAAATAAAATAAGTTATCAATATAATATATAAGGGTCTATTTTAAAACATTTTAAAATAGCAAGGGTTTGATCTTTTAATAAATTAAACTTTTAATTTAATTAAATTTAAACCAATTATGGATTTATTAATTATCCTTTAATTAATCAATTAATAAAATTACTAATAACATCCACAAAGATATTTATAATCAAATAAATTCATTATTATCTAATTTATAATTATCTCCTAACATTTAGGTCTTATTTAATTATCTTTGCTTACCAAAAATCGGATTATGGCAGATTTAATAAAAGAAAATTACCAAATAACAACCAAATAAATCACATTAGGCAAGTAAATCCGAAATCGGATCTCACGTCACAACACACCATGTTAGAAGATCAACACGACGTGTTGGATGCCAACACGTCGTGTTCTAAGAACACAACAACGTGTTTGAAGAACAAGATGACGATTATGTTTTCTCCTCTTTGTTCGAGTTCATATTAGTATCAATTCAATAGAAAACTAAACCTAGGCTACGATACCACTGATGAGTTTTGAGTATAACACACAGTCCTATGTGTGTATGCAACCCCAATTAAGATTTATGCTTTCTCTAATTGAACATACAATATGAACACCCATGTGTAAACCCTAAATCTTTATAATATAATTGAAATTCATATAATAAGGGTTATGAAACATACCTTTAAGATTGTTATTGTAAACAATCTTGAATCGTTGCTTGATTGACCTTTGGTAGCAAGCGGCACAAATTTCGCGCCTCTAATGGTTCACAAACAAACCCTAACAACCAAGGCAGAGGCGGAGCTTTATAAGGGTGAGGGGGGCTGACCCACCCCCCTTCGCTGATTTTTTGGTTAGAAGTAGCCCCTATACATTACTTTTATACATATTAGGCCCAAAAATATAAAATTTTGGCTGTGGCCCCCCATGCTCATCAATTTCTATACATACATATATATATATATCGCCCCCGCCCCCCACAATTAAAATGTTGAACCTCCGCCCCTGAGCCAAGGAAAAGTATATATATATATATATATATATATATATATATATATATATATATATATATATATATATATATATATATATATATATATATATATATATATATATATACTTTTCCTTGGCTCAGGGGCGGAGGTTCAACATTTTAATTGCGGGGGGCGGGGGCGATATATATATATATATATATATATATATATATATATATATATATATATATATATATATATATTAATTTTATACATATTAGGCCCAAAAATATAAAATTTTGGCTGTGGCCCCCCATGCTCATCGATTTCTATACATACATACATACATATATATATATATATATATATATATATATATATATATATATATATCGGATATAGATCTGGTAAGAAATTTTTTTTGGTAGGAAGGTAAGAAACTTTTTTTAGCGTATTTTTTTGGCGAACAAAATACATGAATCACTATATGAATCAATGATAACATGATTCACCAAAAAAAATCCCGAAAAAAACATTTCGATGATTCATTTTTACGATGATTTTATTGATCTTCACTAAAATTATCATAAAAGTGAATTTTTTTCTTGATTTACCTAAAAATTAATCATGAAGGTGTTCTTTCCGAAATTTTTTTATTGTGAATCATCTTACTTTTGAATCATCTAATGATTCATTTCATTTGTTTTGCTATGAAAATATGTATATAAAAAATTTCTTACCTTCCTACCAAAAGTTGTTTTCTTATTTGATCTTGACTATATATATATATATATATATATATATATATATATATATATATATATATATATATATATATATATATAGAGAGAGAGAGAGAGAGAGAGAGCTAGGTTCAAATGTTTTTAGCAACTATTGTGTGCCTAAATGCACCAATCAGAAAATTGCAAATAATTAAATAATTAATTAAATAGAAAAGGTTATTTTCGGTTTTATGCATTAGCAATTAATGAGATCATTTAAATGAATCCCTACAATTAAGGGAACAAAAAAATACCTAATATATTTCTTTTACAAACGTGTACATCAATTTTTTCCCTTTATTATCTCTTCTCCCTCTCTTTCTTTAATCATACCTTTGCATCTTCATAACCCTAACCAAATTGCCGACCATCCCATTGCTTCCGTTCATACACATTTTTCCATCGATTTTTGTGGTTTCCCCTATCACCTCTCATTTTTTCACGATTGTTCCTTTTGGGCAGGTTCGATTTGCCTTTGATTTACCTGTCGATCTTCACCTTTCTCTATCCCTCTCGCCCCACGTCGCTGATTTCGACCGGAGACGGAAAAGAGAAGCAGCAACAACGAAGATGCCTCCTTCAAGCAGTAGGTAATTAGATGGTGTCCACTCAGTCAACGGTTGTGTCTATCCTCTCTCTGATTCCTGCAATACTAGATGATTTGAAGGTGATGTCGATTTAATGGTCACCACATCACCGTTTGTGGATGCTAGATCGATTAGAAGAGAGGCAAAGACCAGCCAACCAAGGCACGCTGTGATTTTCTAGAAATATGTTTTGTTATTGATTTGGAATATGAATTTGTAGGATACAAAATTGCTGCAAGCATTTATTTGTATAAATGTGTGTTTATATTATATGAAATCTTTGACTAATGAGTAACAACTGATAGAATCGGTGATGATACAGTGTGTGCCTAAAAGGTGTTTGATGAAATGTCGATTAGAATAAATTACAATTGTTTGATGTCTACTACATTCTATCAGATTTTACAGTTGTTATTCTTTTAGAATGCTCCAAATTTGTTAATATTTGAAAGTTGATTGTCTTTTATTCTTTTTTTTTTGTGGATTTAGGGTTTGAAGAGACTGAATTCGACAGAATTCTATTTCAATCTCTTCTTATTTGTCAAGATAGGAAAAGTAAAAAACATTGCAAGATAGGAAAAATGAAATACATTCTGTTAGAATCTGGTCATGTGGTATGTATTCTGTCAAAACTCTTAGAATGTCTATTATCTGGCAAAATTCGATTTCAATCTCCTTATTTGTCAACATAGGAAAAGTAAAAACAATTGCAAGATAGGAAAAATGAAATACATTCTATTAGAATATGCTATCATTCTATAATATATATTTTTTTATAAAATAAGTAATGCTTGTATTCTGTCAGAATTTATTTGTAGAAATACATTCTGTTAGAATGTCTTTTGAGAATGTTTGTTAACAACAAGTACATTAGCTTCATTGGAAATATTAATGAATAATGCATTTTATTCTTTCAAAATGGCTTTGAAGAAGGAATTCAATATTGATCATACAAGAGAAAGATTTGGAATCGAGGTCAACAACAAATATATTTTGCGAAGAATTACATTCTTACGATAATATATTACATTTTCATCATAGTTTGAATCAAGTGCATTATTTGGACCTTTGATGAAGAGCATGTGTATTTGCTTAGTAATTGTATATTTAAGAATGTTATTTCTTAATATTTTTATTCATTTTTGATGATATTATGTTAGAATATGTATAACTATATTAAATTGTATAAGACTATTAGTTTGTAAGAATATGTATGATTTTGTATTCACGTTTGAATGTATATGAAGAATATATGTTGAATTATTAAATCAGGTTAATTATCAAAAGTATATGCATTGGAAATATATTCCACAAGAATAAAATCGAAAATATCTTTACTAATTAATGTTTGACATTTTGACAGAATAAAATCAGATTTAAATTTGGATTATTTTAAAATATTCAGATTTTAAAAAATAAAGGAATTCATTATCCCTAAAAATCCGAAAATTTCCTTTTTTAATATAGGTTGATTGACTAAAATGCCCTTATGCTGGAATTTGTGTGATTATATGGTACATGTTACCCTATTGTGATATCATAGACCATCAGATCATGATCTTTGATTCTTTTCCATCCGGTGGTCCAGATTTGTGCATTCTGGCACACAATAGTTAGTAAAAACAAAATAACCTAACCCTACATATATATATATATATATATATATATATATATATATATATATATATATATATATATATAGAGAGAGAGAGAGAGAGAGGCAGAGAGAAAGAGGGACGGAGCTAAGATTTCGTCCAAGGCATTTAGAAAGAACGCATAGATGAAATTTAACCCTAAGGAGGGTTTTATATAGGTGTTATGAAGGTATTGGATAAGACAGGTATCTCCAAGATTACCCTAATCCATTAACTTCCTCCCTAAGGCATCCAAGGCACCCTTAGAGTCCAAGGAAACCCTAGATACAATCTAGATTTCGTTCCCCACTCTTTAGGGAGGTTCTAGAATTGCCTAATGCTCAACTATTGAACATTGTCTCCTTAAGTCCCTTCACATTTAATTAATTCCTTTAACCATAAAATTAATTCCAAATTAATTTCTAATTAAATGTTAATTAAACAATATGATTTCTAATTAATATATTATTTCCATAATACATTAATGAATCATTTATTTTGATTTCTAGTTAATTTATTAACCAAGTAATAAATCATTATTTTCTCTCTAAATGTCATCCTATTCGATTGGCAGATTTGAAGGCAACCCAAAATGATTGTACTACTATCAATTCAAGTATATATTAGTTATAGTTATGGACCTAAACACATAATCCAACAATATTACACAAAGTGAGCCTCCCGTTATATGCCGGTTTTTAGCTTTCTAGTTCAAAAGTCTTTTCGTAATTACTTTTATTATTTGAAATACATTTAAAATATAGAAATTAACTAATTGTGTATTTGAAGAAAATAACCAAAAAAGTTGTTTATAACAAAAACAATCACTTGGTTCGGAATGATCATTCTGAACCATGAAAAAAACATTTTTTCAGACAAAAAAATGTATATCACACTGATATCCTGAAATTCTGGACCAACTTTTCGGATTCCAGATTGAAATTTTAGATTTCGAAAAAATAAACTCTGTAATTTCAAAAACAAGTACGAAAATCCGATGAACAATTACAGAATTCCGAGAAATCTTTTTTTTTTTTTGTTTTTTAGTGAAATCTAAAAATAAGTAAAACAAATATAGTAATATGAACTAGTTACAATATTAGTGAATAAAATCAGACATTTTGTTGAAAAACGATAATATTAAACACTTAGAAATGAACGTTTTGAGACATAAGTAGAGATATTTGTTTCAAAAAACAATGAGAAGAAATCAAAAAATAACTACGAAATTTGAAGAACAAATCTGAAATGGAGCATTCTGGAGTAAATGCTCATTTAAACACCTTCAAATAGACATTTTAGATAAAAGTAGAGAGATTTCTTTGAAAAAAAAGAAAAAAAAAACTCTGCAATATATATAATATTCTGAAATAAGGACATTTAGAAGAAAATTATTATTTTTCAAAAACTAGAAAAATGATTATTTTTTGAAGAGTATATTAGACGAATGGTCCCTATGGTTTTGGGTAATTTACGCCCTTGGTCCCTAACTTATTTTTTTTACTCGGGAGGTCCCTACTATTTGTTTTTGTTACGCTCATGATCCCTAATGTTTGTTTTTTGTTACGCGCTTGGTCCCTGTCTTACCTAAAAATATTATTTTTTAAATAGAGAATAATGATGGGGTAGGTAAGGTAAGGCGAGGGGTGGGGTTAGGGGTGTGTTTATTTAATAAATTAAAAAATTAAGGGCAAAATAGTCTTTTTAGGTAACACAGAGATCAAGCGCGTAACACAAACAAACTATAGGGACCTTCCGACTTAAAAAATAAGTTAGGGACCAAAAACGCAAATTACCCTAAACCATAGGGATAATCATGTAATTTGCTCTTTTTTGAAAAGTTGATTTATATTTGTTAGAATATTTAATCTCTTTAAAATATAAAATGAAATATGGTTATATACAATTTATTTAATGATTTGTTTTTATTTAGTTAAAGATTATGTTAATGAATATATATATATATATATATATATATATATATATATATATATATATATATATATATATATATATATATATATATATATATATATATATATATATATATATATATCGGTTAAGGGTCTGTTTATTATTGTTTGACTGGGACCGAGTCAGCGATTTGGGTTGACTCGGTCAGACGAAATGCGTTTAGTAAATAGCTTTCTCAATTAGAAACATCTGGCTCATAAGATTCTCGGTCAAACCTTGAGACGTTGCTGACTCAAAATATCTAGCTCATAATAGTATTTGTAACGGGTCAAGTACAGTTTCTGATGGTGAAGTTGTAGCTTTTCTTTTACTTGTGTTTTATTGGTTAAGGTCAAGTCAGCGTAGACTAATCAAAATTCATAGAATTAGAGATAATTATTCAAACGAGTATGCGTATAAGCAAGATTTGATGTACGGAGACCCTACACAATGTTACGATATGATGTGTCTTACACAAGAGGCATTTGCTTTATTATGCAACCATTTTACCCAAAAAAAAAATCGTTGAAAGCTAGTAGGACAATAAGCATTGAAGAGAAGATGACTATTTCTTACATGTTATAGGACATAATGAATGTTTTCGCACGGTTAAGGGAAGATTTCATCACTCCAGACAAACGATTCATCAATGTTTTCACGAGGTCCTAAAGGAAATGATGTGTTTTGAAAAAGAAATTATAGTACCAATAACTCCTAATCCAACAAGACATAACTCAAAACGATATAAACGGTTAAAAAATATTTTTTCCGGAGCAATAGGTGTATTAGATGAAACTCTTGTATATGAGATTGTATCCGTTGATGGCATCTTTCTTGTTATTCTCATTTATGTTGATGATGCAATCATTGTGGGTAACAATGCAAACAAGATTTAAGAAACAAAGAAGTGTATGCATACTAAATTCAACATCAAGGATCTAGGAGTTCTAAAGTATTTCCTTAGTATCGAGGTGGCAAAGACATTTGATGGTCTCGTTCTTAGTTAGAGAAAATTCACTCTTGCCGTTTTGAAAGACAGTGGTATGATGGGAGCGCGACCTAGTTCATTTCCAATAGAGTAGAACCTTAAAATTGATCAAGATGAAAGTCAACCAAAGGTCGAGTACTTCGTTATCTCAAGGCTACCCACGTCAAGGATTTCTATTACCTAGGTTGGGTGGAACTCGTCTTTTAGTTTACTCCAACTCAGATTTTTGTGGATGTTCCATGACAAGACACTCTCGGATAGGTTTTCTCCTCCTTTGGGGGGGGGGGGGGGGGGGGGGGGGGGGGGGGCTCCGGTTTCATTTAAGACAAAAAAAAATAAAAAAAACAATTTGTTATTTCTCGATCATCCGTTGAAATTGAATATAAAGTCATGGCCACTATTATAAACGGAATTATTTAGGTATGTTGGTTGTTAAATGGAGTTAGACGTTGAACAACATGGTTCTACAACTCTTTTTTTGTGACAATCAAGTTGTCGGTCACATTGCTAATAACCTTGTCTTCCATGAACGCACTAAACATGTGGAGATGGATTGTTATTTTGTTCATGAGAAAGTCGAATCAAAAGAAATTCAGCATTTGCACATTGCTACCAAGTTGCAGCTTGCTGACTTGTTCACGAAAGGATTAGGTACTCAATATCTTGGTTTTCTTTTGGATAAACTGGATATTTGTGACCTTCATGCTCCAACTTGAAGGAGAATATTGAAATTGATTTGAATATATTCCGTTGGTTATTATCTCCTATTTCCTAGTTAGATTTTTTTTATTCTTTTATTGCATTGTATATAAAAGGATCTGAGATCTTTGAATAAAATTACAACGTATATATTTGAAAAAAGTGTATCATTATTATTATACTACTGAATTTGTTTTTATTTAATCGATTTAAACAAAGTACATTGGTATTTTCAATTAAAAGTAATCATTGGACTTGTTATCACCGATCACAAAGATCATTTTAAATTGAAAAAAAAATTAAGTTGAGTGGCTTTTTACACTTTAAACAAAGTTTAGTAAATAAATATCCACAAATTTAATACCTTAGGGTCTATTCAACCTTAAGTATAAATATGACTTTGACATTTTTTAATCAATTATATGATTCAGATTTGGTAAAATTTTGGTTGGCACATGCACTTCATGAGCACTAGTAAATTCAAGAGCATATTCATGGTGATCTATTTTCATGATGTCTCGTCCAGTAACAAATTAAGTAAGTTGAATTTTTCTAAAGATCAGTGTTTGGTTCTTAATGGCCCATCATTATTGAAGGTATATACCTTTCAAGTTGACTTTTAGATTTAACCTAATTGATGAGACTTTATTGCGCTTTTTTAGTGACATAAACTTCAAAGACAGGAGACATTTGGTCCGTTTAAAACCGGAGAAAATGGTGATATATTTGTCATTAGTTATGAGACATGTATATTATATGGGGTTTATTAAAAAAAATACAACTTTAAATATTTAAGAAATTTGAACATATAAGGAAATAAAAAATATTAGATTATTAAAATTAAAGTGTTTATTTTTTATATTTAAAAAATTAAATAAATATACAAAAGAATTAGTAGAGTTTCAGTTTCGGAATTTTAAAATTAAAAAAAGAAAAGTTGTATTAATGAAATTTATAATTACATTTATTAAAATTATTATATTTCAATAGTATATAGAATTTAATAAAAAAAACTTAAAATAAAATAACATACGGAAAAATTTTAATTTAAAATAACCAGGAAATGACTTGTAACAAAATTAATAAAAATGTGAAATGTGACATTTTTTTTATTTATTAGGCCGGAGGAATTGATAGTAATCTTAACACGTTGCCACATATGATTTTTTTTTAGTTTTTTATATCACGCAAGCTTAGCATGTCTAACACAAAAAAGGTAGAGAGTTGTAGTGTGTCAATTTAATAGGTTTGATTTTAAGAGAAAAAAATTAAGAAAAATTGATAAATACCGACAGACTCCACTTTCTCTCTCCTCTCTCTTCTCGCTACCACCTTAGCATGACAAAATTAATAAAGATTAAGAGAAGTTTATACTTGAATGATGCGTTGGATTATATTGATGATAGATTATGTTGAATAATTGGATGATTATGTGAATAGTTTTGGATAGGGTCCTGCTATTCAGAAATAGACAAACTATTTCAACAGAGGAAGAACTTTGAGATTTAACTCAAGTCTTAAACACTCAAATATCTCTTGTTTTTTTCTTATGGGCAAAGGCCTTATTTATATACTCGAAAGAGCCGGTTACAATTATTGTTGCAATGGTATGATTGCAATATGACAAACATATATTTACATTTTAGACCCCTAAACTATGGAGGGTCTTACACTTTATGTTACATCCTAACGACACTACTTTATGTCATATTCTACCGGCAAATACAAACAATAATTATACAACGACAAATAACAAATAATAATTTCTTTCACGACAAAAGGACAAATGTCTTCAATAATGTATTCAATAATAATGGCTTTATACGTCATTGCTTGCGTCATTCCAATGGATAAATACCGACAGAATCCACTTTCTCTCTCCTCTCTCTTCTCACTACCACCTTAACGATTCCTTCTTGACGAGTTGTTTAGCACAAGGTAAGGGGTGGTGTGTTGGACTCTTAGCCCCCCCCCCCCCCTCCCCTTAACGAGCTCCACTCCCTGGAGCGTTAAGCTGGAGGGAACGGTAACACTTTTATCAACTTGTCACATCATATTTTTGACCGTTATAGTATTTTTTATTTTTTTATTTATTTATTTTTTCCATTTCACCTCGATAGCATTTTTTTCTTAACATTTCATAGGGAGTAATAGCATCCTTAACACTTTTTGATTTCTTTTTTATTTTCTTTTTCAATTTTAAATAAATTATATGGTTTACTTTTTTAAATTTAAATAAATTATCTTTATTATTATGATTTCTTTTTAAAATGTAATAATTTTTTATTAGGCAAAACTAGACAAATGGTTCCTATGGTTAGCTTACAATTGTCACTTTGGTCCAAAAAAGTTTTGACTAGAACCACAGGTCCAAACTTTTCATTTTGTTACGGCTTTGGTCCAAATTACTTTGAAATTTTCTATAATGATGATTTTGCCCTTATTTTTTATTTATTAGTTTTATTTATTTATTTAAATAATTTTATATGCTTAAAAGAAAAACAAATTACCTCTCTCTCTCTCTCTCTATGTGTGTGTGTATGTGTGTGTACCTAGAATTGAAATAAAAAAACTCATATATATTTTCGTTATACACCTGCAACTAAAAAATAAACAAAAACCTCACATATATTTCCCTATGTTCCATCTATTTCCTTGTTTTCTCTCTCATGTTTTGAAGCTTTCTCTCTCTCTCTCTCTCTCTCTCTACTTTCTCTCACTAAGAGTATGATTTTTTGAATTTTTGGTTGAAATAAACGAAACTCATATTTCTTGAAGTGGAATCTGATTTGAAGAAGGTACCCTAGCTTTCGTGAAGCTTGAGGTCGTCGGAGCCACAAAACACCTTCGGATCATCGCCGAAAATCACCACCGTTCTCCAATTAAGCAAAATGAATTTTAGAAGTGAAGGAAAAAAACCCACCTTCCTCTACCTTCGATTTCCACCATGTTTTCCTCAAACAAAACCTTCTTCATCATCAATTCCCAAATCTATAGCGCCCTTAATCTCAGTTTTTTGATGAATCTCTACTTCCTCATAAATCAATCTCTCATTAGGGTTTCTCAGGCCACCAATACTAGAACATGATGAATTTGGAGGTTGAATACGATGTTTGAAAAGTACCTTCGTCCACTGAAGAATTGCTCTGATGAGCATCAAGGGTTTTTATACGTCGCCAATCTCTTTCTCGAACATATCTGACAACGACACAACCGAAGAAGATGAATAGTGGCGGTGACGTTCCAGATTGACAACAACATTCTAGATCGTTTTCTGAAAATCGAAGACAACGATGACGATCTAGATTTGAAGAGGGGGAGCGTTTATAGATCATCGAAAAATCGAGGGTTCGTTTGTCTTAGACAAAAATTGATGCTTTTTGGTGGTGGCATTGATCTTTTCCGGTGGGGGTGGCGGCGTTTATCTTTTTTGGCGGTGGTGTTCATACTTTCTGGTGGTTATGTTACCTGTGAGAGGGATGAGAGAGAGAGAGAGAGAGAGAAAATAAGGGTCGAGGAAGGGAGTGAGGGTAGGTCCTGGTTTCTATTTGTTTTTTTTTTTCATAAATTAAATAAGTTCTAAAGTAAAAAAAAAATGTAAAAATAAAATACAAAAGCTAAAATTGTCAATATCGTCCAGAGGAAATTGGACCAAACTCGCAATAGAAAGAAAAGTTTGGACTTGTGGTGTTAGTCCAAACTTTTTGGACAAAAGTGGCAATTTTGAGCTAACCACAATGATCATTTGTGCAGTTTTGTCTGTTTATTATGATTTTCTTTTTCAAATTTAAATAAATTTTGTTTTTTTAATTTATGATTTTTTTTCAAATATACATAAATTGTATTTTTTTTAAACACAAACACTTAACATTAAATAAAAAAATGTTATAATAAATTAAAACATAAATTACGATTATTAAACACGATTTACTTCCTAAAAACTTGACTTAATATCTAAAAACATGAATTAATATCTAAAACAGGACTTAATACATAAAACATGAGTTACCAGTCGACTTAAAGCATAAATTAAAACAACATTTAAGACATAAAAATACTACTACTTATCCTAGTTGTACAGTTTAGCAATCTCCGCCTTTGCATTGTTGAAAATCCGACGATTTTCCTTGGATAAGTTCTTCCAATTTTTAAGAAAAAACCTTAGGGCATGATTCCTTTCTTTTTTCCCTTCCCAATACCAAATAACTATCAAGCTTATTGTCCAAGCCTTGGGTGTAGGTCCTAATTTCCTCCACTTCACTCGATGAATTTTTACCACCTTTTAGCGTTCTTTTAATTGTGTCTCGTCTCATAGGATGAGTTGGAACTTCATATGAATCTTCATTGTTGATGTCAATCCCCTCAATATTCGTACCAGAAGATTAGTAGATTGAATGTTAGTTGACTGGAAGTTTTACTTCATTTCGACATACCAACAAAATCATCATTACTTTTTAGAGCAAGCTATTTTCGTTTGCCCTTCAAAACTCCCCGAAATGCTTAATTTAAAAAATCTTTTCCGACTTTTTCCTTATAAAAGTGACGACATTTTGATACGACATCCACCTCATTTGAAATTTTGAATTTTAAGGGTAAAAAACAAATTTTTTTTAAAGGGAGGGATTTTTTTTAAGTAATGGTCAAATGTACTGGTCAAAGTCCAAGATTCCAAGCCAATCATGTGCATGTCTAGCCTCTCTCTCCTCTTGTTGAATGCCTAGTGAATCATCGATAGTGCTAGGGGGAGGTGTTGAAGAGTGTTTAAATCGAGTTAAGAAAACGAAATCAATTATTGAAAGTAATAAGAACACGATCGTAAATAATATTTGTTTGCCTTATTAATTTTTTGTATGAGTACAAAAGTTCTAGAGAGAGAATAAGAACAAACATGCTAAAAATCCCTCTCTACTTCTATACTAACTCTATTTGTAGAGTGATACACACGCTCAAAAAGTATGCAAGGACTAGACATTCTACTTCGACATCAACAAGTGCCTTGCAAAATGCATACACTTCGAATTACTAGACTTCGCACCTAAAACAGATCTAAAGGACATTTGAAACTAAACGTTTCGCACCCTAAAATCTCCCCCTTAGTGAGAAGTGTCAAAATTATTTCATTAGCTTCATGGTCTGGAGAAGTACTCTGCGAATCTCCATATACCAAAGTATAGTCTTTCGAATTTTAGCCTTGTCAACTGCATCATTCTTTTGGCAGTTATTGATTCGAACAAAAAGCCTTGTGTATTGGATATTCGTGTACCTCTCAACATCGCATATTTGGGACATAAACATTGCCATCCTCTGATTCTTGTTCTTTCCACGAAACACCACTCCCAAAGGCTGATGAATGATTTCCCCATATTCATATTTATCAATGTTGATCTTCCCTATTAGTAAGGATTAGGGAACTTTCGAACTCTTGTTGATGGCCATTGCTAGCTCAATATCAGTGATTGCGAGGCAATCATAATAACTATCAATGAACACATTGATATGAGCAAAGCCAATGAGAAAATCATCCTTGTTATTATCTGGCAGTTTTGTTACATTCATATTGGTTAAAAATGATCTCATTGTAACCAATTCGTTTAAGTTCATCAATGGGAAGTCAGCAATTGAAAAATCACAGACTACATTATTCACTCTTACAATAACATATAGAAAATTTTGTAGTATGACTTCGAACAAGTTTTCAAGAGTGATCGGCATCACTTTAATGATCTTCACATACGACCAAACCTCTTCTTCACTTTTCCCTAAGACCGCATGAAATTTCATCTTCAATCTTTTGTATTCTTCTTTGTCTTTGAAGCGATCAACCAACTTGTCTGAGAAGATATGTACGTCATATGATTTATTGGGAAATCAAGTTGATTAAACTCAGAGTTCTCAACATCATAACTCTTCTTTGGAACCTTGCAAAAATACTCAAACTTCCTTATTGAAACAATTTGCTCAATAGTTTTGTAACACCAATGCTTGTTGGGATCACCCTTATTCAAGCCTGGTGGATCATTCTGTCTTTGCCTCAAAATACTATTGATTTGCCTTTGTATTTCGATCTCCAACTCTAATTGCTTCTTATTTTCTTCTTCTGAAGGAGTTACTGTTGGGTTTAATTTGAGCACTATAACACTCCTGTGGTGCACATGCAACCCTAAATGCTTTGGATCTATGTTTTCTCTAATTATACATGCATTTTGTTTTTCCAAAGCATTCTCCCTAGCTAGCATACAATTGAAACTATATAATATAAAACTTAGGTTGTATGATTACCTCTTAAGTATGGTAGAGTTCTTTACCTTTGAAATCTTGAGCACCTCAAGTGTGATGCCTCTATTGGTTCACAAACACCAATATGCAAGAAGAGTATCTAAGAGAATAAGATACTTAACTCCAAGGAGTGTGTCAACCGATTTTGGTTCATGGGGGGTTTTATTTATAATGTGGCAAATGCTAGGGACACTTTGTAAACCCTAATGCTCCATGACATTTCACATTCTCATGCTCCATGGGTTTTAACCTCCATGGACTATCCATGGATTCTCTTATTGGTTTAGCCCAACTATAGTCCTGGATCACTAGCCCACATTACAAGAATCATTGATTTACATAATCAATCCCCATTTATTTAATTAGTCTCTTTTGATCAAAAATTAATTCCAAATTAATTCTTAATCAATACTAATTAAATAATATTAATATATTAATAAATCACAAATATCCTTATTCTGAAAAATCCATCCTATCAAATTGAACTTGTGAAGACAACCCAAAAAGGACCATGTTATAATCGGGTCAAGTACATCCCAATTATAGTTATGGGCTTAGACACCAAATCCAACAGTCTCCCAGTTGGATAAGTCTAGTAACTATAACTGCCAATGTAACTCTAGGATCCGACTTGGCAATCGTAAGCTTTCAAAAGCCTCTGTCAACTCTGACCCAGTCAGTGACACATCCTTTAGATAAGGGATCATATAATCCTCTGTTCTCCAGATATTAGTTGGACAAATACATAGAGCTATGTCATACTTATTGTCCAACAGTTTGTTTTCCCGATTTATGATTCGTCTGTGAAAGACCCTGTCTAATGGTTTGGTCTAGGTATACTGATTAGTGGTAGTGATTGTGTAGAAAGTCAATTTTGTCTAGTTTACGGTTGGTATGTGTTTACGGCCGTAAACTCCTTACGGCCGTAAACTCCTTGCGGTTGTAAGTCTTGGCTATAAATAGGGCGTTGTGTCAGACTTTAAAGGTTGTTGATGCCTTCGTGTTTTCTCCAAGTTGTATCTGACGTTTTATTGCTTTAAGGCGTATGCAAGCTTGGTTCGTTTTGTTATATTGCTTATTGTTTCATCTTTGCTTCTGTTATTCGTCTTTGATCATTGGTAGATCTATTTTTCGGGCTTTACAGTCTGACATAAAACATAACTGAACATGTCAATTTAGTTCTGACTAGGTCCGACACATAGTCAAAATAAAATCATCAAGAGCCCTAAGATATCACTTTTAATCCTCTTAGGATAAAAGGGAACAGATAAACTTCGACATTATATGCTTGTACTAACTACTCATTAAATCATGCACAACGATACGTTTTATAACATCAAGTTACTGGTGCGTTTTCGTATCATCAATGCACAACTAATTCATAGTCAACAACTCATATATCTAGGTTTGAAGACTTATATGATATTATCGTCTCATGATCACTCGTGATAAACTCCATGAAGTGATTCAAGTGAGTGCAGGTTGATCCAATACTCAAATCTTATTTCAAGAGCATTCATGAATGGTGTAGCAAACTTTGATATGCCTAACGCCTTAGACATCTACAAGCCAAGTCATGACAGTCTTCTTTCATACATACTTCCAATGTATGATAAACTGTGGATGGTTTGAATAATCTTATTATTCGGGAAGTCAAAACATGCAAAATAAAACACAAGAATAATACTAATCCTATATGGCCCCAAAACTTGTGAGAGTAAATAAAACAACTTTTATTTAATCACCATATTGATTACTCATTATTCATTTTATTATGTTTTGATTTATCAACTAATACTTGAATTAAAACAATAGCTATCCCATGCTCCAAGCATTCACACTATGTTTACGTACAGTCTTTACTTTGTGAATTAGATCAATTTGTAAACATTTTCAACGATACTCATTTCATAATTCCAAATCTTTAAGAATACCAAATTCTTACCACAATTAAAATGTGTTAGTTCTAAACTATTATGCAAAGATTCCTTTCGTACATTCCTTTGGAAATTGTTATAAGACAATTCCATGGAGATGAAGTCTTAAATTCAAAGTACATTCCTTTGAATATCCTTCTTTGCATAAAAGTTTCTAACTTACTCATATATTCTTGATATCCAATTCCCATTATGGCAACATTTCCATATTTTCCGTATGACAACTCATTGTTAATAGAATCCTGTCTATTCATAATAATGTCAATATGGTCCATCCATTACTATACTTCCAACTATCCATAAGAAACCAATCTTTGGCGAACCTTGGGTTGTTCTTAGCAATTGTTTAATAACTTTAGTCATGTCCGGTTCTAGTCCTTTATCCCTTTTAATTCCCTAGGCATTTGGAAAATTAGAACACCTGAATATTATAGCATATGCAATCGACCCTGTATCCGAAGCATATAGGACACGATTCATAAGGTCTTACATAAAGACATGATACTTGATCAGTCTTTTGCTATAATATTTCTATTTGCCATGTTCTAACAATTTGAACTATGAAGAGGGATGTCGTAATCATAATCGAATTTTGAGAATGCAATTAACATTTCCATATATAGAATTTCCTTATGTCGAATCTTTTCAACATAACATTCATATACGTATTTGAGTAAATTTGATTAAAAATCTTAATCTAAGCTTTTATAATTGAAAAATGAAGTATAAGTTCCTCTCCCTTAATTATAGCAAAACAACTTTTTCAATCCTGAAACTTTGCGAATTGAAACTTTGTTTTCTATAATTAACATTGCTAACTTGCAACACTTACCATAATAATTATGCTCCTACTAGCATAATAATTATTATCTTACTGGCATAACACTTATGCTCCCACTAGCTTTGACATGTTTCGAAAATCAGCTAGACTTCTAGAAATCAATACTTACTGACTTTCTTACCAAAGTTCAGATTTCTTATACGAAATGCTTCGATAAGCCTTTATCTAAGCTTCTCAAATTCATACACCTTTCCTTAGATAGCTCACATGTTTGTCTAAACTATTTCAGAACTTACAGCAATAAGTCTCAAATGTTTAGACCTTTTACCTTTTTCTCACAATTCGAACTATGAAGAGGGATGTCGTAATCATAGTCGAATTTGAGAATGCAAATATCACAAATGCTAACTCTTTAAAATCTATTGAGTGAAAGTGTTTCCTTACAATCATTTTCATGAATTGGAGAGAAACCATATGACACTTAGATTTTTATGGGTATGTGTTCCTATCCGTGTGAATTTGTCAAAACCATAATCACAAGACAAGGTTAGTGACAAATCCAAACTCATATAGACTGAACATGTTCAATCTTAATTCCTTGCCACTCGGCAACAGAAGGGCCTACCATGTCATCCAAGTTGTTATGCAAACAATTGAGAACTCAAAGAACTCACATGCATAGTAAACTTTAACTGGAATGGGCACATAAACAAGAATATGTCAACACGACAACTTACAAACCTCAAGTCGTGTGCTAGTGATTAACAATAGGTTTACTGTTGATTAGTTCTTGAAACTTTTCAAGACCTTTAATACTCCCACTGACCTCTAGACATACAAGTTTCTCTCTGTCAAGCAAATTACTTGACAAACAACTATTCAAGAGTTAGTGCAATTTCTTATCAAGACAAACACTATTGACAATCGGTCTTAGTTTATCTTTGTTTTATCCAAAACATTACAACTTATCAATTTCAAATGTACAAGAGTGTAAAAAATTTTACTCTACATTTGCTGATATGCCACTCAATATACAATCTTGGAGGATGACTCTAAGATTTGATTTTGGAATGAAGTATGATTCATCTTAATTGATTTAACCATTTCAACAATTTCTGATTCTTCTTCTTAGCCAAACAAATTCACTAAGATGTCCTTAGAGGATTGAATTATGATATGGTTTTCATAATCATTAAGATTATCATAAAACATCATACTTAAGTACTCTCCTTTCTTTTCATATTGGAGAAGATTTTGTCTTTCTACCGACTTTGATTTTTCTTATTTGTTCTGCTATACATTGAGACCTTTTCAATGACTCAGAATTATACTTAATCTTGTAAGCATAACCATATTTACTAACTTTAGTAAATCATGACGAATAGTCTTATTGTTCTTTGTGGTGGACTTGACCAGCGCACAACCAAGTGTACCCGATCCCGTAGTCCTTCACTTGACTCACATATACATGTGAACAAGGAATTAGTCTTAACTTCCCAAGGATGAAGGTTCTCATTCATCATACAATACAAGTTGCATGATTCCAAGTTTATGTCCAATTGAAACTTGGGTGATGAGAATCTTTCCTTGTTTGGTAAATTTAGACACTACCACAAAAAAAAGAATCAAATCCATATTTATAAAGTAGAAACATACAAACATGAATTTTCACAAATGCCATCGCAAGGAAATATAAATATGATAAAATGTCAAAATTTTATTTATTTATAAAAGGTGCAAAAAAACTTTTCCTTACAATGCAATTACATATGAAAACTATGGTATTAAAAATTTCTAAGCAATCTATCATAACTCCTAAGCAGTAGCTCAAAAATCTGATCATCAAATCAGGCGATTGAAATCCATCTCTTCACGATCAGACTCAACATGCCTTTCATTTAAGCTTGCTTTGATCCTACAAAACATCAAAAAGTAATCTTATCACATCATGTATTAAGAATCTAAAAATAGGAACTTAATAAGTTAGATAGTGAACTTACCTGAAGCAGAGTCAAACTTTTTGATTCTACCTTCTCTCAGACCTTTCAGGTAGTCAGGCAGCTTTGCTTCCAATGTCCCTTCAAATGGAAGTAGAAACAAATGGCTTCTTTTGCATTGACACATGAGACAATCCCAGAACTATCCTTTCTCTTATGATCAAGACTTTTAACCATGGCCAATTCCTTTCCTTTAGGAGAAGGAATCATTTCAGGGATTTCCATGTCATTGCCCATGTCAGCTTGGGAGGTAGATCTTCCAATCAAATTTGCTTTACCATTTCGCCAAATCATTGTTGGTTCAACAACAATTAGCAAATATATAAGGTCAATGAGGGTTATGTCGCGATCTGTCATATAGTAATCTTTAACGAGCTCACTATATGATTTGGGAAGTGACTGAAGAACCAAGTCAATAGCCAACTTCCTTGGAAACACGACACCCAACATTCCCAGCCTGTCAATATGAAGTTTCATGTCCAAGACATGAGCACACATAGACCTTCCATCTTGATGTTTCATTGCAAGTAGGGCTTCAGTGACCTTGAACTTTTCAAGTCTTTGAACTTGTGGGTCAGGGAGAATTATTGGAGGAGGTGGAGGAAGTGAATTATGATATTGTGGAATATCATATTCATGTGGAAATCTTTTTCCAACAGATTCGGGAAGACCATAGTTGTCTGAATTAGACATCTACAAGGGAGAAATTCAAGTTAGTTGATTTAAGTCCCTAATATAACACCCAAAAATGAAATATTAAGGCAAGGACCTAACACAATCTTTTACAATTGCGAAGAGGTATGTCGTAATCCAATTGTAAAATATTTGAAAGTAGGTAAATGACGATTTACCAACTTCCACCATGAAAAACGAAATAAATTATTAAGTTTTAATTGGTTTGAAATTCTTAGATCTTTGAGATTCATTGAACTTTTCAAAGGCATGTTTAAATCTTTATTGTGCCCTTCAAGTTTGTGACTGGGATGCCGTGGATCACAAACAAGGTGTGAATAACCAGGAAAATTAGCTTGGTACACCCAATGTTACAGATTACCTAATCAATGTGCCGGTTAACCACACACACTCCATTGATCTATGATTAACACCAAGTTACCCTTTGCCACACATTGTCAGTTCTGTATTAGTGTGTCAGTTAACCACACACGCTCCACTAATGACTTAACAAAAGTACAAAGTTTAATTTCATAGATTAGCACCATTTTCACATTTTTCCTAAAGTAACTAAGATTGGGAATTTAATAAAAGTTTAGTTACTTTATATTTATCATTATACTTTTAATGAGGTAGAATTAATCTCCTATCCTACCCATTCGGCTAACGACCCTCCACCAGTCAAGGAAGCGGTGGGTGAGAGTCAACACCCATTAAACCACCATTTTATAGGCAGTAACCTTATACCCCTTATACACCGGCTTCGTAAATGAGGCCTGCTAATGGTAAGACTGACTTGATCTTATACATACATATGTATATATATATATATATATATATATATATATATATATATATATATATATACATATTATTAAACTTATAATATTATAAAGTATAAGGGTTGAATTTTAACTTTTAAAACTCTACGGTTTGGAATTAAAGTTTCATTTATGAGACTTTGCAAATTCCAAAACTTGAGGGCAAGTTTTGAAACTTGTCAAAACTCTTCACATTCATAAGCTATGAGTTTAATTTGATTTTAACGAAGAGACCTTTCGTTTTCCATAACTTGAGGACAAGTTATGGAGGTCATTAAACATCAATTAGATTATTTTTTTTAATAACTAAATTATCACATAATTCATGATCTAACTAAACTCATAATCACAACAATTTCAAATCAACAATTTTAAAAGCAACTTTGTTTATCAAATAAAACAACAATTATTTTAAAAACTTTGATAGCTATCTTGTGGTTGGATGAGTAAAAACACTACCATATCATAAAAAAACATTTCCAATGATCAAAACAGTTTGTGGTAGTTTTTCGAATCTAAACCAGGACAAGAAACTTGAAATTCTGCAAATAGAGCCTTCAACTCGTCGAGTGCAAGAACTCACTCACCAAGTTGCCCTGTTTACTAAGTAAAGTCATCGATTCTGTTCATGTACTCGGCGAGTTCATCGGTCAGAGGCCAAAATTTTGACTTTTTCAGCTTTGATAAAACTAGTAAGCATTAAATATAATAGAAACAGTCCTAGGCTCTAATACCACTGTTGGGTTTTGAGCACTATAACACTCCTATGGTGCACATGCAACCCTAAATGTTTTGGATCTATGTTTTCTCTAATTATACATGCATTTTGTTTTTCCAAAGCATTCTCCCTAACTAGCATACAATTGAATTTATATAATATAAAACTTAGGTTGGATGCTTACCTCTTGAGTAGGGTAGAGTTTTTGACCTTTAAAAGCTAGAGCACCTCAAGTGTGATGCCTCTATTGGTTCGCAAACACCAATATGCAAGAGGAGGATCTAAGAGAATAAGATATTTGACTCCGGGGAGTGTGTCAACCGATTTTGGTTCTAGGGGATGTTCTATTTATAATGTGGCAATGCTAGGGTTCCACTTTGTAAACCCTAATGCTCCATGACCTTTCACACTCTTATGCTCCATGGGTTTTAACCTCCATGGATTATCTTATTGGTTTAGCCCAACTATAGTCATGGATCATTAGCCCACATTACAAGAATCATTGATTTACATAATCAATCCCCATTTATAAAATTAGTCTCTTTTGATCACAAAATTAATTCCAAATTAATTCTTGATCCATACTAATTAAATAATATTAATATATTATACTTGTAATATATTGATAAATCATAAATATCCTTATTCTCAAAAATCCATCCTATCGAATTGCATTGGTGAAGGCAACCCAAAGAGGACCATGCTACAATCGGGTCAAGTACATCCCAGTTGTAGTTATAGGCTTAGACACCAAATCCAACAGTTACTTCAACAAGTTTTCCTTTGTCTCCCTGATTAACTTTGGACGGAGGTGGTCAGAGCTTGACCCAGATCCTCCAACACTTTCGCTTCTAACAATCCCTTTCATTATATGTGTTTTTGTTGTAGTTGTTGTTGGATTAGGTGTCTAAGCCTATAACTATAATTGGTATATACTTGAATTGATAGTAGCACAGTCCTTTTGGGTTGCCTTCATAGTAGCAACTAGACAGGATGACTTAGAAGAGGAGGAATTTATTATTTGATTAATAACTTGAAATGAATGATTTATTAATGTATTATGGAAATAATATGTTAATTAGAAATAGTATTATTTAATTAATTGTTAATAAGAAATTAATTAGAATTAATTTTGTGATTAATTGAATTAATCAAAAGTGCAGGGGTTGTTTGACAGTTTATTGATAGTTGAGGAAAGAAGCTATAGAACCCTCCTAAAGAGGCTTGGACGAAATATTCTAGGAAAGCCCTTGAATTTTTTTTTCCAAGGGTTTATGGATGGAAGGTTTAGGGTTTCTTTGGTCCTTAAGCAAAGCAATTAGGGTTTCCTACTTCTAACCCTAGATTTGGCTCTAAGTCACCTCAGTATATAAAGACCCATACCCTTGTAAATTTTCGGCCACTAGAAACCCTAGAGAGTTATAGCCGAAAATTAAAGCTTCCTCCTCCCTCTTATATCTCATCCTCTTGCTAAGTGTGTTTATGATTCATTAGAGGTGTTACACTTGTGACACTTGCTCTCAAGCTTCAAGATCTTCAAGGTTATTGGATTGTTACAACTACATAACAATCAAAGGAATGTATTATAACTCTTTATTATGTGAATTTCGATTATTTATCATAGATCTAGGGTTTACATGATGTTGTTCATATTGTATGTTCAATTACAGAAGACATAGATCTTATTAGGGTTGCATGCACACATAAGATTGTATGTTATATTGAACACTCATCAGTGGTATCAGAGCATATGTTTAGTTTTCTATTGAATTGATACTAATATGAACTTGAACAAGTGAAAGTTTTTTAGAATCTGATTTCTGTTATGCCACCATGACGTGGTGCCTGCAATTTTTACCTCTCCACGATGTGGAAATTGTTTACCACTATGTGGTAAGCTATCATATGTAAAAATTTCGGTTTTTGATATGTTTTAAAATTGATTAGGATAATTACCTTATATAATATTGTTTAATTGTATGAATCTGAATATTTTAAATTGTAATCTGATATCCTTATCTAAACTTGATAATTGGTTATATTTTTAATTTAATTAATTGTATATTAATTTTAAAATTTTAAAATTTGACCTTAGTATTTTTTGAAAAGTTTAAAAATACACCCTTATATTATCTGTAACATTAAAAATCTAATATATATATATATATATATATATATATATATATATATATATATATATATATATTATATAGTCAAGATCAAATAAGAAGGAAATTTTTTGTAGGAAGGTAAGAAGTTTTTTTTTACATATTTTTTTCGCGAACAAAAAAAATGAATCATTAGATGATTCATTTGTAAGATGATTCACAAGAAACAATTCTAAAAAAAACATCTCGGTGATTCATTTATACAATGATTTTGTTGTTATTCACTAAAATTATCACAAAAGTGAATTTTTTCTTAATTTACTTAAAAATGAATCATAAAGATATTTTTTTGGGAATTTTTTCTTGTGAATCATCTTACAAATGAATCATCTAGTGATTCATTTCTTTTGTTCGTCAAAAAAATATGCAGAAAAAAAACTCCTTACCTTCCTACCAAAAAAAATTTCTTACCGGATATATATATATATATATATATATATATATATATATATATATATATATATATAAGACAAGTCAGTCGAACCGCTAGTATGCGTTATTCACGATGTTGATCTATAAGGGGGTATAAGGAAATTGCCTATAAAATGATTGTTGAATGGGTGTCCACTCTCACTCACCGCTTCCTTGATTGGTGGAGGGTCGTTAGTCGAACGGGTTTGATAGGACACTTAATTCTCATTAATAAGTATAATGAAATTAATAAAGTAACTAAATGTTTTTTCATAACTTCCTAATCTTAGTTAGTTTAAGAAAAATGTGAAATAAATGCTATTCCATGAAACTGCACATTGCACTTTATACAAATTGTTAGTGGAGCATGTGTGGTTAACCGACACACTGATATGGACTAATAAAGGGTGGGATTGGGTGTCTCATAAATTATCATAGATTGATGGAGAGTGTGTGACTAACCGACACGTTGATTTGATGATACATGACATCGAGAGTACCAAGCTAATTTGCATGGTTATTTACATCTTGTTTGTGATCCTCGGTATCCCAGTCACAAATGGAAGAGCATAATCGAGATTAAACATGTCATTGAATAGTTTAAGGAATCTGAAAAGATCTAGGAATTTCATTTAAAACCTAATTCGTTTAAAATTTCGTTTTCATGGTGAAATTGGTAAATCGTCATTTACCTACATTCATATTTAATTCCCAAACAGATTACGACATCCCTTTTCTATGTTGTGAAAATATCTAGTTGGACCCTAACCTTAATATTTCATTTGGGTGTTATATTGAGGAATATTTTTATCTAACTAAAATATGTCCTTCTTTTTAAGATGTCAACTCCCAATGATGCTTCTGGCTCCTCTTCCAACAACTTCTCACTCTTGAACATCCGCTCGAATTTTACCTTTGATGGTACCAATTACAATTATTGGAGGCAAAACATCAAGATGGCTCTACGCTTCGAGGAAAAAGAGTATGTGATCGAAAAGGAACTCCTTGAGATTGATGAAACTAAAGCTACTCCTGAAGAACAAGCTGAGTATAAGAGACACTACAATGATACTACCAAGCTGGCATGCATCATGGTGGCTACTATGAGTCCTGGGCCATACGAGATGAATAAGGACTTGGCGGAAAAGTACCGCTAATGAGCTCGTCAGGAAAAGTTTAAAGTAGTAAAGTTCCTCATCACCAGCAAAATGAAAAATGGAGAGTTTCTCAGTAGCCACTAGCAAAGAATGTAAAGAAATATGGAACGCCTGATGAAGCTCAATGTGAACTTTGATGTGGAATTGACTATTGATATAGTCTTACACTCATTGCCTAGTTATTATGATCAGTTCATCATGACTTATCATTTGAACAACCAATAGACCACATTGGCTCAACTTCAGAACCTGTTGCGAACTCCTAACCAGAATTGGAAGGGAAAGTCTCAAACTGGGTCCTCAAGTAATGGATCCAAAGGAAAGACCAATTCTGAAGCTACCCCCCCCCCCCCCTTTGATCCTAATGAGGCTACTTGCTTTTATTGCCATCAGAAAAGGTATTAGAAACGAAGCTGCCACAAATACTTGCAAGACATAAAGGAGGGTAAGGTGAAGCCAACCTCGACAGGTATTTACACTATCCTATCTAAAAACTCTTCATATTCTCATGATACATGATGTGGTTTTCACATTTGTTCTGGTTTTTAGGGGCTAAAAAGAAGTGAGGATGCGGAGCATGGGAGAATGAACCTAGTTATGGGCAATTAGAGATCGTCACCTGTTACCTAGATTGGTGTTTATTCTTTAGTTCTTAGTAGTGGGTTTTGTTTAGATTTGAAAAATTGTTGTTACTCATCAGAGGTGACTAGAAACATCATTTCATTTCATGCTTTATATAGACAAGGATTTAAATACTATTTTGATAATGAGAATGGATCTATTTATGTTCATAAAAATGGTGTATTTTATTTTGAAGCATTACCTTGTGATGGTGTGTATGAAACTGTGATGGTTGTAGAAAATTTAGGTAATAGTGTTCTTCAAATTAATTCATCTAATGGTTTAGACAAAGCATGATTTTGGCATTTTTGTCTTGGACATGTCAACAAGAACCGCATTGCCTAACTCCAAAAGGATGGAATATTAGAATCATTTGACTTAAGGTTAGAAGATACATGTGAGTCTTGTTTACTTGGAAAGATGACTAAATCTTCTTTCACTGGTTCTTGTGAAATAGGTGAAGGATTATTGGATCTCATACACACATATGTGTGTGGTCCCTTCAGATCCACTACAAGGGATGCAAATCAATTCTATGTGAGTTTCACTGATGATTATAGCAGATATGGCTATATCAACTTAATCAAGCATAAGTCAGAAACCTTTGAAAAGTTCAAAGAGTTCAAACAAGAATTCAAGAATCAATTGGGCAGGTAGATCAACATGCTCAGATCTGATAGAGGTGGTGAGTATCTTAGTATCGAGTTCCACGACTAACTCAAGAAATGTGGAATAGTTTCACAATTGACACCTCCTAGGACACCATAACTTAATGTTGTTTCTGAGAGGCGTAATCAAACCCTGCTGGACATGATTAGTTCCATGATGAGTCGAGATTCACTTCTAATCTCATTCTAGGGTTATGCCTTAGAGACTGCCCCTCCCCCCCATTCTTAATCTTGTCCCAACAAAGAAGGTTGCCAAATCACCTCATGATATGTGGACATGGAAGGTTCCTTCGTTGGCACATATCAAGGTTTGGGGTTATGAAGATTTCATTAGATGAAAGAATCACGAAAAGCTTGACCTCGAAGTGAGAAATTTACTTTCATCGGCTACCCACAAAAGTCTTTTGGATATTTATTTTACAAACCTAGTAAAAACGTGGTCTTCGTAGCACGAAGGGGAGTCTTTCGCGAGAGAGAGCTCATAACCAAATAGGACACTGGAGTACAATTGATCTTGAAGAAATTCAAGAGTCAAACGATGAAGGAACCTCTGAACCTGTTATGGCTCAACCTGAGGAAGAAATTCTAGTTGGACGAATTGACGAGTCGTTACCTCTTAGACATTTCAGTAGAGTTAGAATGCCACTTGAGTTTTATGGTTTCCATATTACTACAAATGGTGATACGTTTATCAGTAATAGTACAATAGTGAATTTGGATGAACCTTCTAACTCCAAGGAAGTAATGGCAGATCCTGAGTCTACTAAGTAGAAAGAAGCAATGGACAACGAGATCAAGTCCATGTATGAAAACTAAGTTTGGAATTTGGTTCACAATGTACCAGGTCGTAAGATAGTTGGGTACAAATGGATATTCAAGAAGAATACCGACATGGATGGAAAGGTGAACACTTTCAAGGCTCGACTGATTGTGAAGGGCTTTACTCAAACCCTAGGGGTTGACTATGATTGAGACCTTCTCACCAGTAGCTAAGATTAAATCTATTTGGTTAATGTTAGCTATAGTTGTCTATCATCACTATGATATTTGGCAGATGGATGTCAAAACCACTTTCATTAATGGGAAGCCGGCTGAGGATGTTTACATGAATCAGCCAGAGGGTCTTATGGATGCTAATTACCCCCAATAAATTGTGTAAGCCTGAGAAATCAATATGTGGATAGAAACAAGCTTCTTGCAGATGGAATCTTTGCTTTGATGAGAAAGTTAAAGAGTTTGGATTCTTTAGAAGTGAGGATGAATCTTGTGTATATGTCAAACATAGTGGGAATACAGTGACCTTCCTGGTGTTGTATGTTGATGATATACTCCTTATAGGAAATGACATTCCAGCTTTGCATGAAGTTAAGTCTTGGTTTGGAAAATGTTTCACTATGAAGGATCTGGGAGAGGCTTCTTATATCCTAGGGAGAAGGATTTTGAGAAATAGGAGTAAAAGACTAATTGGACTTAGTCAATGTATATATTTGGATAAAGTGTTGAAACGTTTTAGCATGGAGAATTCCAAGAAAGGAGAGTTGCCTATCCAGAGAAATACCAAACTGAGTAAGACTCGGAGTCCGAGTATTGATGCTAAGATAGCATAAATGAGTCAAGTTTCATATGCTTCCGTTGTTGGATCGATCATGTATGCTATGACATGTACTCACCTTGATGTGGCTTTTTCTTTGAGCATGGTTAGTCGATATCAAGGAAATTCGGGTAAAGCTCATTGGATAGCATTCAAGAATATTCTTAAGTATTTGCGAAGAACTAAGGACTGGGTCCTTGTGCTTGGTGGCAGTGATGAATTGAGAGTAACTGGGTAGAGTGACGCCAAATTTCAGACAGACAAAGACAAATTTTGTTCTCAGTCTGGCTGGGTGTCTACCCTTAATGGAGGATTAGTAACTTGGAAAAGTTCAAAACAGAAAATTGTGGCAGATTCTAGCTATGAATCAGAGTACATAGATGCAAGCGAAGCATCGAAGGAGGCTATATGGTTGAAGAACTTCATCCGATACCTTGGAGTTGTGCCATCCATAAAAGAGCCAACGAAGATTTTCTATGATAATGAATGAGCTGTTGCCTTAACCAAGGAAACAAGAGATCATGGTAGATCAATACATATCGACAAAAAATACCACTTTATCAAACATAGAGTAGAAGAAGAATACCTCGTCATGAAGAGGGTATCATCAGAAGAGAATCCTACGGATCCCCTCACAATGGGTCTGAGTAGGGTTAAACACGTTCAGCATACAAGGAGCATTGGTCTGAAGGATGATATTAGTTTTAGTAGTTAGATAGATATTTAGAAACTTGTAATAGAATAAATGTAATTGACAGTTGATGAATAAATAATGGAGATTTATTTATGAGTATTGTTTACTATCTTTTGTCAATTGTTTATTATTGTGTTTCATTTTGAATGTTTTACTTCCCTAATAATTAGATTATTTTAAACATCCACAATCAATCATAATTTTGAAAGTAAGTAGTGAATCAAGATTGTCATGAATTAGACTATAGATTGTCTAAGTGTTTATACATAGCAAAGGTTTACTGCAGTATTCGTGAGTACTTTTGAAATAGAGAATTTAAGTATTGGATTAACCTATGCTCAGAGAATTACTTCATGGAATTTATCACGAGTAATTTTGAGACAATAATATCTTATGATCTTTAAACGGAGATATGAGTTGTTATTTACAAGTTGGTTGTGCATTGATGATATGTAAACGCATAAGTAACTTAATATTATAAAACGAATTGTTGTGCGTGATTGATGAGTAAATAGTACAAGCATATAAGTTAAAGTTTATATGTTCCTTTTTTCCCTAATAGGAAAAAGTGATATCTTGGGCCCCTCGATGATTTGGTGTTGACTTATGTGTCGGGCATGGTCAGGACTAAATTGATATGTTCAATTATAGTTCTTTGTCATTACAAATTCGAAAATCAGAAAACCAAGTATTGGACAATGAGATTGACTCAGTTCCATGTCATTTTTCCACATGATATCTTGTAGAACGGAGGATTTTATGATCACTTATCTTAGGATTCATATATGACTAGGCTAGATTTCGACAACGGCTTTGAGAGCTAGAATTTGCTAATCAATATTTGAAGTTATATTGACAACTATAGCTATTAGACTTATCCAAGTGGGAGACTGTTGGATTAGGTGTCTAAGCTAATAACTATAATTGGTATATACTTGAATTGATAGTAACATAGTCCTTTCGGGTTGTCTTCATACTAGCAACTAGACATGATAACTTATTGAGGAAAAGGAAGAATTTATTATTTAATTAATAAATTAAGATGGATGATTTATTAATGTATTAGGGAAATAATATGTTAATTAAAAGTCATATTGTTTAATTAATAATTAATCAGAAATTAACTAGAATTAATTTTGAGATCAATTGAATTAATTAAAAGTGCAAGGGTTGTTTCGCAATTTATTGATAGTTGAGGAAAGAAGCTTTAGAAACCTCCTAAAGAGGCTTGGAAAAAGTCTTCTAGAAAAGCCCTATAATTTTTTTCTAACGGTTTATGGATGGAAGGCTTACCGTTTGCTAGGTCCTTAAGCAAAGCAATTAGGGTTTCCTACTTCTAACCCTAGCTTTGGCTCTTAGTCGCCTCACTATATAGAGACCCATAACCTTGTTAATTTTCGGCCACTACAAACCCTAGAGAGATATAGCCGAAATTGAAGCTTCCTCCTCCCTCTCATATCTCATCCTCTTGCTAAGTGTGTTTGTGATTCATTAGAGGTGTTACACTTGCTCTCAAGCTTGAAGATCTTCAAGGTTATTGGATAGTTATTACTACATAACAAATAAAGGTATGTATCATAACTCTTTATTATGTGAATTTCGATTATTTATCATAGATCTAGGGTTTACATGATGTTGTTCATATTGTACGTTCAATTAGAGGAGACATTGATCTTATTAGGGTTGCATGCACACATAGGATTGTATTTCATGTTGAAAACCCATCAGTTATATCACTAGCCACTCTAGGAGCAATCCACTTAGTACTGAGAATAAGTATTCCTCGATAGCTATTGACTCTAGACGTACGGTTAGTATCTAGATAGCCACTTGTAATAATCTAAAGTCGAAACCAATACCAAATATACCTTAATACCTCTTCATTGTCTATGTACTAGAGTTACAACTAGGAAAAGCGTTCCGATACCTACATGGATGACGATTGGAGCATCGTGTTAGAAGGTAGATTAGTCGCCACATGTAGTCACATGGATACAATTGGAGAGCATTCCCAATCCGACTCACGAGGAGACACAAAGGTTTAACCCATTGCAAATGATACGTGAGGCTTCTCTGCTACGCTATGAATTTAGCTTTAGGTTGTTTCCACCTTGACCTTAAAACTTAACATATGATATCTCTTTGACCCAAAAGCGTTTCTTGAGGTGTTTCTTACCCTACCCTCTTTACTTCGCATATCCGAATTCAAGCACAAACCATCCCCCCTTATGGAAAAATTTACAAGTCTTAGCTCGAGACTCCCAGATACACTAATAATCATCCCAAGTATACCATAATTTTACACTTCAAAATTGCTAAAATGTTTCATGCCTAAACTTCAACCTTACATTTTCATGCCCGATCAAACATCATACTACTTATGAATCCTTCCTATAATTTCAAATCCTCCTCCAACCCTTTTCGTTTTCATACATTTGTTTGAGTCCTTAGCATTACTATCATTCCTATCGTTATCAAGGATTATACCCTCTTATGCTATATGCCATGTGCCAAACCTATAACTTAACCTTTGACCTCTATAAAAAAGGCCGCAAAACTGTATCTACACCATAAAACGATTTACAAACAATTTTTCTTGTCCTTTATTTTGGGGAAAAGTCATCGGTACTCGCCTTATACTCGCATTAATTTAACTTAGTACTTTTCTTCAAAACTCAATCTAACCAATGTTGGTTTTAACCTTGCTGTTTCAATTTCATTTCAAATCCATTTCAGTAGATAGATGTGCTTTCAAGGGCATATAGACCATTTTAAACCTTGCTTACCATTTTGGCACGTTTTCGAAAAACTTAAAAACATTCTCTTTTATAAAAGTGTTTACACTCTATTCTAAAAAACTAAAATATATGACATCGATGTTCATGACATGGGTAAAAGCTTCATTGGGCCTTTCAAATCACGTTTGTTCTGACTCTTCTTGACCACTTTCTCATTTAGGCATTGTACTTTTCTTAAATGTGTTTTTTTGAAATACAATATGATATTTCTGCAACTTTCTACTTCAAACATGTTTATAGGACATCTCTAATTCCTACATTTCCAACATACCTCATTTGTTTATTTTATTTCAAATTAGTTTTATAATCTGCAAAGTTTCTAAGATTTAAAGCATTGCAAAACTTAGTGTTCACTTATAAATTTCCAGTGACGCACTTTCAACAATATATAATTACTCTTCTAAATATATTGAGTCTTTACCATATCCGTTTTAACCATTGTTGGACTCCAGTCAAAAAGGTCAAAACTGTCAGATTTTCAGTTACTAGTTGTAGTGCTTCTACTTTTCCTAAATGGAGTTTAACTTAATAGATAACTCATGAATTTTTAGCAAACCTTAGCAAACACTTTAAAACCTATGTATGTCTATGTAATAACGGACATAAACAAGGATTGAAGTTTGTAATATATCTCAACCTAAGTTTTAAATCTACTTATATATATTGTCCTTAAAATTTTAACAATAGCAACCCTTGCTGCTACTGACTTATTTTTTCTTTCCCCAACACTTTATTTATTTCTCTCTATCTGATTTGAGATCTTGCACACCCATAATAATAACATAATACATGGTCTAACTTTGTCTTCGTCTATTTTGCTTCCATTAGTATCATATGATGGGTTTGAACCATAAGAACATTCCTATGTGCACATACAAACCCTAATGCTTGGATCTAGGTTTCTCTAATTGAACATGCAATGTATCCAAGACTTTGATTGATAGATCTAATGAAAACATTCAAATTATAACACATGAAAACAGATCTGATGGATTACCTTGAATTGCTTGCTTGAATCTTCTTGTCCTTGGAGCTTAGAGTCACAATTGTCAGTCCTCTAATGGCTTACAAACACCAACTAGCAAGAGGATGATAATAGAGATAGAGAGAGAGAAGGGTGAGAAATCGGCCAGGGTTACTCCAATACCAAGGATGCCAATTTCCTCAACCCTATGGGTGTATTTATACTAGTGAGCTTCCTAGGGTTTCACCCTTAAAACCCTAATTGGATAACTTAGGCCCTAAGAAATCCAATATCCTTATTGATAAGCCTTGGACGATTTCTAGGCTCTTCCAAACCCTAAAATCGTCCACCCTCTTATTCATAAGGAATCACAGCCCAAAATACAACTATCATACAATTGACAGTTTATGCCCTTTTATTTAATTAATCTCTTTAGGTCACCAAATTAATTCCTAATTAATTTATGAATTATATTAATCAAATAACAATATTATTATTCTCATAATATATTAATAATATTTCTTCTCTCATTATAAATCATCCTATCAAGTTGCTATAGTGAAGGCAACCCAAAAGGACCATGCACAACAGGGTCAAATACTTGCCAAATATAGTTACAGCCTTAGACACTAGTCCAACAGTCTCCCACTTGGATAAGTCTAGTAAATATATATACAAGCACAGTCCGATTCACAATCGTAGCTCTCAAAGACGCTGTGAAACTCTGATCCTTTCAGTCCTGTCCTTTAGATAAGGGATCGTATAGTCCTCTGTTCAGACATCATGCAGACATAATCATTGTCTAGCGTTTAGTTTCTCGATCTTAGATTTATTTGATATAGAACTTAATTGAACACATCAATTTAGTTCTGACCGGGCCCGGCACATAAGTCAAATCAAATCATCGAGTGGCCGAGATATCGCTTTTACCTTCTTAGGATAAAAGTAATAGATAAACTTCGACTTATATGCATTACTTATTCACCAACCAATTATACACAACAATGCGTTTTATAACCTCAATTTACTGATGCGGTTTCGCATCATCAATGTACAACCAATTAACAAATAACAAACCATATATCTAGGTTTTAAGACCATATGATATTATCATCTTGCGATCACTTACAATATATATATATATATATATATATATATATATATGTAGACAATCTACACACCAATTCATGACAATCTTCTTTCATATCTACTTCCAACATATGAACGATTGTGGACCAATTGAATAATTCGATTATTCTTAATAACTCACTTATTCAGGAAGTCAAAACATGCAAAGTGAAACAATAGTTAAAAAATTAACATATGACAGTAACTTTACTCATAAATAATACTCCTTTATTTAATCATTAAATGTCAATCACATTTATCTATTACAAGTTTCTAAAACTATCTTATCTAAACTAATATCATCCTTCAGCCCAATACTCTAGCATGCTGCAAATGCTTAACCCTACTCAGTCCCTTCGTAAGCGGATCTTCTGGGTTATCTTCTGATGATATCCTCTTAACCACGAGTTGTCCTTCTTCTACTCGATGTCTAATAAAGTGATATTTTCTGTCGATATGACGAGATCTACCATGATCTCTCGGTTCCTTGGTCAAGGCAACCGCCCCTTCATTATCACAGAAAATTTCCATAGGCTCCTTTATGGCAAGTACAACTCCAAGGTCACCAATGAAGTTCTTCAACCATACTGCCTCCTTCGACGCTTTGCTCGCTGCAATGTACTTTGATTTTCACGTTGAATCAGCTATGGTTTCCTGTTTGGAACTTTTCCAAGTTACTGCTCCTCCATTAAGGGTAAAGACCCATCCTGGCTGCGAACGGTAGTTGTCCCTGTCTGTCTGAAAGCTGGCGTCACTATACCCTCGAACCTTTAAGTCATCACTCCCCCCGAGGACTAAAAACCATTCATTCGTCCTCCGAAGGTAATTAAGTATATTCTTGACCGCAATCCAATGGGCTCTGCCAGGGTTCCCTTGATATCTACTGACCATGCTCAAAGCAAAGGCCACATCAGGGCGAGTACAAGTCATAGCATACATGATTGAGCCAACTGCGGAAGCGTATGGTACTCGGCTCATTTCTGCTATCTCGGCTTCGGTACTTGGACTTTGAGTCTTACTCAACTTGGCATTACTTTGTATTGGTAATTCTCCCTTCTTTGAATTTTGCATACTAAAACTTTTTGGTACTTTATCTAAGTAAGTGTTCTGACTAAGTCCTATTAGTCTCTTACTTCGTTCTCTCACTATCCTTATTCCCAAAATATAGGAAGCCTCTCCGAGGTCCTTCATAGCGAAGCACTTCCCGAGCCAGGACTTAACCTACTGCAGTGTCGGGACGTCGTTTCCTATGAGTAGTATGTCATCGACATACAAAATGAGGAAGCTAACTATACTCCCACTAGCTTTGACATATACACATGATTCATCTTCACTTCGTACAAATCCAAACTCGTTGACTTTCTCATCGAAGCAAAGATTCCATCTGCGAGACGCTTGCTTAAGCCCATAAATGGACTTCTCAAGCTTGCACACTCTATTGGGATGCTTCGTATCGAAAAAACCCTCTGGTTGATCCATGTAAACATCCTCAGCCAACTTCCCATTGAGGAAAGCGGTCTTGACATCCATCTGCCATATCTCATAATCATGAAATGCAGCAATGGCTAACATCACCCTAATAGACTTTATTTTCGCAACTGGTGAGAAGGTCTCATCATAGTCAACTCCGGGAGTTTGAGTAAAGACCTTCGCAACCAATCGCACCTTATATGTGTGTACATTTCCATCTACGTCGGTCTTCTTCTTGAAGATCCATTTGCACCCAACGGTCTTACGTCTGGGCACGTTATCAACCGAATTCCAAACATGGTTGTCATACATGGATTGAATCTCGTTGTCCATTGCCTCTTTCCATTTTGCAGACTTCTGGCCTGCCATGGCTTCCTTATAGCTATTAGGTTCATCTAAATTTATTAGTGTACCATCACTAATATACGTGTCCCCTTCGGTAGTAATATGGAAACCATAAACTAGGGTTGAACTCTAACTCTTTCGGAATGTCTAAGAGGTAAGGACTCATCAATTGGTTCAACTGGAGTTTCCTCCCCGGGTTGAGCGCCAGCGGTAGAGGTTCCTTCATCACTCGATTCTTGAATCTCTTCAAACTCGATCTACCTCCCACTGTCTCCTTGGCTTATAAGTTCTCGCTCTCCGAAAACCCCTCTTCTCGCAACGAAGACAACATTGTCATTCGGTCTATATAAGAGATATCCAAAGGATTTCTAAGGGTAGCCGATGAAAATACATCGCTCACTACGAGGTTCGAGCTTGTCGTGAGTATCTCGTCTTACGAAAGCCTCGCAACCCCAAACATTGATATGTGCCAACGAGGGAGCTTTCCCTGTCCACATCTCGTGAGGTGTTTTGGCAACCTTCTTTGTAGGGACTCGGTTAAGGATATGGGCGTCAGTCTCTAAGGCATACCCCCAGAATGAGATAGGTAGTGAAGCACGACTCATCATAGAACGAACCATGTCCAACAAGGTTCGATTATGCCTTTCTGCCACACCATTCAACTGCGGTGTCCTAGGTGGCGTCAATTGCGAAACTATTCCGCATTCTTTGAGATAGTCGTGGAATTCAAGACTTAGGTACTCTCCTCCTCGATCGGATCGAAGCATCTTGATTTTCCTGCTCAATTGATTCTCCACTTCATGTTTGAATTCTTTGAACTTTTCAAACGTTTCTTACTTTTGCTTGATTAAGTAAACATACCCATATCTACTATAATCATCGGTGAAAGTCACATAGAAGCGGTTTGCATCCTTTGTGGCGGATCTAAAGGGTCCACATACATCGGTATGTATGAGATCCAACAAACCCTCACCCCTTTCACAAGTACCAATGAAGGGTGACTTGGTCATCTTTCCAAGCAAACAAGACTCACACGTGTCATCTTCCCTAAGGTCGAATAACTCCAACACTCCATCCTTTTGGAGTTGGGCTATGCGCTTCTTGTTGACATGTCCAAGACGACAATGCCACAAACATGCTTTATCCATATTATTGGAAGAATCCATGCATAAAACATCATTTCCTAGGTAATCTACAATCATAACAGTTTCATAAATTCCATTACACTGTATTGCTTCAAAATATAAGACACCATTTAGATAAGCATAAATTGAACCATTCTCATTATTAAGCAAAAATCTAAATCCTTGTCTAAACAAACCATGAAATGAAATGATGTTTCTTGCCATATCTGGCGAGTAGCAACAATTATTCAAATCTAAACTTAATCCACTACTAAGCACTAAAGAATACACTCCAATCTTGGTCACAGGCGACGATCTTCTGTTCCCCATGATTAGATTTATTCTTCCATGCTACACATCTCTATTTCTTCTTAGTCCCTGCACTTCTATACAAATGTGGTAACCACACCCGGTATCAAGAACCCAAGAAATAGCATGAGATGAATCATTAGATTTAATTGTGTAAATACCTGCGAAAAACGGCTTGATCTTTCCATCCTTGATGGCTTGCAGATATTCCGGGCAGCTTCTCTTCCAATGCCTTATTTTGTGGCAATGGTGGCACTCTGCCTCCTTCGGGTTAGGGTTGGGTTTAGCAGGATCAACCTTGGTCCCACTAGAAGAGGAACCATCTCGGGACTTTCCCTTGCGGTGGCTCTTAGACAGAGCCTTCCTCTTCTTGCCCCTTCTCTGCCCAATAGCCAAAACAGGAGCAGCGGGTGGATTGGGAGTTGGTGCAACAGACTTGTCCTTGAGGTTGCTCTCAGCAACCCTTAGGAGACCTTGGAGTTTACTTAGGGTGACCTCTTCCTTGTTCATGTGGTAGGTCATCCTAAATTGGTTGTAGCACGGAGGCAAGGAATGAAGTACCATGTCGATAGCCAAATCTTCCCCAAAGTCGACATTCAACTTGCGAAGACAATCGACATACCTTTGCATCTTTTGCAAGTGTACGGTTAGAGAATCTCCATGTCCCATTTTAGTGGTGATCATGTTAGTGAAGATCTCGTAACGTTCCCGCCTCGCGTTTTGATGGTATCTCTCCAATAAGTCTTGGTGCATCTCGTACGGATACATGTCCTCATAGGACTTTTGGAATTCGGCGTTCATTGTGGCTATCATGATGCAATGAACCTTTGTTGCATCACGTTCATGAGTCTCGAAAGCAGTCATTTCAGCCGGAGTAGCGATTTCTAGATTGATCTTCTCGAGCTTCTCGTCAAGTACATACTCCTTGTCCTTGTAGCGAGCAATCGTGCGAATGTATCTTATCCATTCGCTAAATTCCGTTCCATCGAAAGTCACCTTTTGGCAAAGGCTCATTAGCGTGAATGAGCTTGCAGCAGCGTTGTTCGTGTTCGACATCTACAAATAGAAAGGAAAAAGTTTGATTAGAATTGAATCCCTAATTATCACCCAATATGAAAAATTAGGGTTAGGATCCAACAACATTATTTACACATTAGAAAAGGGATGTCGTAATCCAACATGCCAATAATTTGAAGGTAAGTGAATGAAGATTCACTAATTCTCCACCATGAAACATAACCTTAAGTTCTAAATGTATTGAGAATTCCTAGGTTTCGATGAGATTCATTGAACTTTTCAATGACATGTTTAAATCTCGATATGCCCCTCTCGTTTGTAACTGGGATGTTGAGGATCAAAAGTGGGTGTGAATAACCATGCAAATCTGCATGGTGCCTTCATTGTTACAATCACCTATTCAATGTGTCGGTAAACCACACACGCTCCACCGAACTATGACAAACAATGAATCACCCTTTGCAACCTTTGCTTAGAACCAATTAGTGTGCCGGTAAACCACACACGCTCCACTAACTTCTTAGCAAGGGTACAAAGTGCAATTTCATGGATTGCATCAATTCACTTTTCCTAAAGTAACTAGGATTGGGAATTTGAAAAAACATGTAGTTACTTTGTATTTTAATATTATACTTTCAATGAGGAGATAGGGTTTCCCTATCCTACCCGTTCGGCTAACGAACCTCCACCGATCAAGCAAGCGGTGGGTGTGAGTGTACACCCATTAAGCGCCATTTTATAGGCCGCAACCTTATACCCACCTTATAGACCGACTTTGTGAATGAGACCTACTAACGGTAAGACTAGCATTTTAATTATATATATATATATATATATATATATATATATATATATATATATATATATATATATTAGTCTTGTAATATTATATTAGTATAGGGTTGAATTTTAAACAAGTAAAATTCTAGGGTTTGAAATTTAAATTGTCTAAATTAAACTTTTAATCACAAAACATAAATTTCAAAACTAGAGAACAAGTTTTAAACTTTTAAAAACATAAGGGATCAAATAACAAATAATTTAAATTAACCATTTAATCTCATAATTATCTATATTTGATTTATTTAAATGTTTCTTGCAAAACAATTCACCAATTTAATTAAAACAATCAATTAATATCATATAAGGAAATTATTATTCAATTAATTGGTAAATATCTTTTGTTAGGTCAAGGATATACTCACATATATGTTTAAAACCGGATTTTTATTGACCCATGAAGATTAAGGCAAGTTTCCATAAGAAAAACAGCAAGAAATCCCGAAACTAGCTCCTTCTGACGCTCGAACTCGCCGAGTACCACAATGGACTCGCCGAGTTGAGGCCTACTCGCCCAGTACACTGTGGTACTCACCGAGTTCATCAGGCAGAAGAACAAAAAATGATTTTTGCAATCAACAATGAAGCAACCAATGCATCAATTCAATAGAAACCAATCAAGTCTCTGATACCACTGCTGGGTTTGAACCATAAGAACATTCCTATGTGTACATACAAACCCTAATGCTTGGATCTAGGTTTCTCTAATTGAACATGCAATGTATCCAAGACTTTGATTGATAGATCTAATGAAAACATTCAAATTATAACACATGAAATCAGATCTGATGGATTACCTTGAATTGCTTGCTTGAATCTTCTTGTCCTTGGAGCTTAGAGTCACAATTGCCACTCCTCTAATGGCTTACAAACACCAACTAGCAAGAGGATGATAATAGAGAGAGAGAAAGAGAGAGAGAGAAGGGTGAGAAATCAGCCAGGGTTACTCCAATACCAAGGATGCCAATTTCCTCAACCCTATGGGTGTATTTATACTAGTGAGCTTCTTAGGGTTTCACCCTTAAAACCCTAATTGGATAACTTAGGCCCTAAGCAATCCAATATCCTTATTGATAAGCCTTGGACGATTTCTAGGCTCTTCCAAACCCTAAAATCCTCCACCCTCTTATTCATAAGGAATCACAGCCCAAAATACAACTATCATACAATTGACAGTTTACGCCCCTTTATTTAATTAATCTCTTTAAGTCACCAAATTAATTCCTAATTAATTTTTGACTTATATTAATCAAATAACAATATTATTATTCCTTATATTATTCTCATAATATATTAATAATATTTCTTCTCTCATTATAAATCATATTGTCAAGTTGCTATGGTGAAGGCAACCCAAAAGGACCATGCACAACCGGGTCAAATACTTGCCAAATATAGTTACGACCTTAGACACTATTCTAACATCATATTCATACGCATACAGACTACAAGTCTACCCATGTGAATCTGAGCGATTAATACGTGTATAGTCATGAGGCATAATTTTGACTTGGTCAACTTTTATATAAACAATTACGCCTTTTATCATATACAATATATTTTTATTATGAAACTTAGCGTAAACAAGTAATCCTTATTTTCATTGTTCTTTTGTTCTAAATTTAGAAATTTGATTTCAAATGCAATTTTCATTGTATTTTCCTTACAATTAATACGCAAGTTGACTACCCCTGTTCTTATCATTTTTCTAAATCCAAAAAATATATGTGAAAAATACCTTTTCTTATGCTTCTTCTTTTCTTTAAAAACATAAAAAGTTTTAAATGTTACGCTTATTTATCCTTCAAACGATTGTTTTTATAGGATCACTAAATTAAGAATGCACTATTTTCAATGGTCGTTATTTTTACACATTTCTTAAAATAGCATTCTACTGTGCAATCTCCAATGAGTTCCTAAACTCTCAAACTTGTTTTCAAAAATTCCTTGACTCCTCGTAAACTTGTATTTATATTGATTTAAACAATTTGACAATTTTTCATAAGAGTAATCTAAATATTTATGTATAAATTCTCTTATTTATGACTTAAACCTTTAACCTTAATTAATATCTTTGTTATTTTACTACTTCGTTTGATCGTCACACATGTATCTTCATCCTCTTGGAATTATTACATATTATGATAACAATGAAATTACTTATCATTTCTAAACACTCAAAATGATATCTACACAATGTGATTTAATTTATCATAAAAAAATTTCGCTTCCATTTGCAACAATGACTCTCTCTCTCTCTCTCGTTCTCTCTCTCTCTATATATATATATACATATATATATATATATATATATATATATATATATATATATATATATATATATATATATATTCAAATATTATACTATTGTAGCGAGAGTAACGGTAGTAGTTAATATAAGTTTGGAAATCCTTGGCTATTTTGTAATTTATTTTGTAGACGACACTTAAATAGTCTTTACACTTGAGAAGTACCAAAACTTTGTCAGCTACCCTTAGTACGTATCTTTGGGAACTTACCCTCGATTGCTTCTCTTTCATTCGTGCTGCCCCTTCTTATTTTGGAATATACATTTTCCAAACTTAATAGCCCACCCGAAAGCGAGCAAATTGTCCCTAATCTCTTCTTTATTAAGCGACAAATTTACACTTAGTGCTGATTTAAAATGCGACTTAAGAATCAATGCAAACTTAGCACTCAATGAAGTTGGTGCTTCAAAAAAACTTATAATTCTCTGTTAAGTTAGATAATATCTAACTAGATAATCTTTTTCGACTAGGTTTCTATGGTTAGATCATGATTTCCATTATTCTAATTCCCCAAAATGTAGACGGCAGACCTCGAATTAGGGAAACACTAACCTGATTATAGCTAAAGGGTTTGACTCTCCCTTGAGGAATTAATCCAATATGATCGTAAGGTTCTTCGGGTCACCAACTCTCCAACTATGTTCTTGTATCTGACTAAGCTCTAATTGAATTCTTCACGAATTGAATTTCGAGACGAAATTCTTTCAACTGGCGGAGACCATGACAACAGTCAAAATTCAAGACAGTTTTAGATTTCAATAAACTTAATGGCATGTATAGGCACAACATATGCTAGATTTAGTAACTAGAGGCTAAGTCATAACCTACTTGAAACATGAAAATAATTAGAAATAAGGGATAGTGTACATAGATTTCACGTTGATACATGAATTCTATAACACCTTTAACTGTAACAACTATCCAAATTTAGGTCAATCCTTGGCTCGAGAATCCTTGCATATTCATGTAGACACATCCTGCACTTAATTAACCTAAAAGTAGAAATTAGGTCAGAGTCTCATAGGAACTTGATTCAAAGTTGAAACTAGGACTAGTATACTTGGTTCTTCAATTTCACTTGAATCTTGGAACCATTACATAGAAATGCCAATACCTTAATTAGAACAAACTATATACATTTCTTATAGTTGTAAAAGGGTATTAAACCCTAATATAAATTTAAAAATCTTTTAATTTCACTTCAATATGTGGCTAAATATCTAACCAAAACCACAAAACCTAAAAAATCCCTAAAACCCAAAATTTATAACTTTATTGCCCAAGACTCCATAAGATTTATTATGAGCTTATAAAAATTTGTTCAAGTTAATTAAAACTTGGTTATAAATAGGAAAAATTAAAATTTTTAAAACCTTGGCATAAACCTTAAATTCTAGGCAAAATTCAACACACTAAAATTTCCATAGGAAAGGTTATTATAAGAATAGAAGAAAAATATATATAATATCATAAAGTTTATAAAAATATGAGAGAGGGAGGGTATCATTCCCAAAATTTCGGCCCTTCTCTCCCAAGAAAGCCCATTTCCTCTTCCTAAAAACCACTAATCATAACACCCTTCCCCACACTCTTCCTCATTCATCATTCTCTCTCTTTTTCCTTTCTCTCCACTCAAACTCTCTAAATCTCTCTCTTTTTGGATTCATCATCCACAATCACAATATTTCAGACAGAACACTCCTTCAACACTAAAAAGCATACTCCTCAAGTGTATTCTTAAGGTAAAAATTGAAAACCCCTTCTTCCTCTTTCAAAGTTACACCATTTCATGCCTTTCTTTCTAAGTCTACTCCATTCTATGAATTTTTTTGAACCGTATACCTTAACCATGATTGTGATGATGATGGTGGTAGGATTTCACCTAAAAACAACATGCATGCTGCAAATGGTGAAGTTCCATGATCTAAACCTAAGTCAAAATCAAGGAAATGCATTTTCTAGAAGTTTTGGCCGAAAATCATCACATGCACCCTAAGTTTTCTTTCAAAAATGACTTTTGAACATTGCAAACTCATTAATGGTCTTCCAACCAACATGCATGTGATGATCTTCAAGCTTAAATGCCTAAAGATAAAAGTATGTTGTTAAAAAGCTTTCAAATATGTCGGTAAATATTTATTCACAAATAAATTCTAAAACTTCTTTTCTCTCAAATTCGATTTTTCCTAGTACCCAATCAATAAAATAAAATGATCTGGAAAGTTTTTAAAAATAACTCATTTTTATCGAATTATTGTAATTTTTCCAATAAAACAGAGAAATAATTCACATAAAATACTTTTTCGGTCAATAAATTCAGGGAAATTTCTGACATTACCCAAACTATGAGTAAAGACGTTCAATGAAGTTGCATAAATTTCTATGACAGTTTTCTGTTGATTTTAATTTTTTCTTTTTGAAGAGTAGTAAATAGTAAAATATAGTTATGAATGTCCAAATCCATATTTCATAATTTTCAAATATTAAGGAGAGCACAAAGACTACATGCAAAAAATTACATATTTTTTCATGAAAATTTTTTATTTTTCTTGATTTAATGAATGTTTACAAGATTAAATTGATGAAACATATCTACACTTACCCAAAAATTGTTACACTTCATCAGAATATCATAGATTACATATTAATCGTAAATAAAAAGCTTGGTGAATTGTTCTTACTGTTTTATTAATTTTTCATGAATTAATGCTTATTTATGAGAATAAATAAAGAAAAAAAAGGTTAAAATTTTCTAAAAATCACATGAAATCATTACAACATCTTGTACTACATTTTAAACACAAGTAAAAATTTTGGGAAATTTTCTAAACTATATGATATTTATTTGCATCTTTATTAGAATAAATACACAAAAATCATAAAAAATAAGTTAATTTATTCCAAAACCAATTTTGATATTTTTCCAAGTTTTCAGATGCCAAATAACAATTTTACAAAAGCTTTAAAGAATTATCAAATTCGTGTACTGTTTATTCTATGTTTCCCTCATTTAATACACATAAATCATGAAAACTATACTCTGCTATATAAAAATGATTTTAGATATTTTTCCCAACTTATATACATTGTATAACAGTTGTTTGAAAATATTGATAATTTGTATTAACTGTTTGCTATTATTCCATGAATTTTTGAGAATTCAAGTGGTTAAACATGGGAGAAATAGCTATACATATCTAAAATTCATGAAACATTTTCTAGAAGTCTTTGACTGCACCTAGAACACAAATAAAAAGTTGTGTGATTTTTAATTACTATTTTCTATTTAATTAGAATTTCTTCATGTAAAACACAATCAAATTACAAAAGCCAAGTTGTATTAATTGAAAGTTACATTTAATAATTTTCCCAGTTTAGGGATACTTGGAAATAGTTACACACAAAGTCTAAAAAGTTTTCATGATCATTTACTATTTTTCCATGATTTTGTGATTAGTCAAGAAATTAAAATGATGAAAAATGGTTAGACAAATCAAAAATTCCATAAAATTTATTGTAAGGTCTTTGACTTCAGTTAAAATTGAAACACAAAGTTTGGTAAATTTTATAACCGATTTGATTTAGTTTTTAATATTTAATCAATTGAAACACCTTTCAAAATGTTATAGTTACACTTCAATTGACGTTGCCAAAAATGAGATTTTTCACTTAAATTTGTTATTTAACAAATTAATCCATGGAAATTTGAATTTATAAAAAAATGTTTGTAACTTGTACAAAACCTAATTTTGACACAATATTGGTATCATTTTATTATAGTGGTAAGTATACTAGTGTTAGATTTTCGATTACAGACTTACTAGTGTGTAACCTTATCGTCGGGAATCAGTAGTAGGACGTGAGAGAAGTTAGCTCAAGGCATCACAAATACCTTCACGCATCATTGTGAGTATTCATGCCTCACCCTATTTTTGGTTTTTAAATGTTTTGGGTGGAAAAGAATGTCCTAACTATTTATGTTTGATGTATCTATATTGAATTGTATCAAACTTCATTGCTATATTTTGTGATATTATGCTATATATTTGTATGCAACTTGAAACATGAGGTATTATCATCTTACTTCCCTTACAATTTACTAGGCCTGTCAAATCGTGTCATCGTGTCGTGCTTTTGTCTGACACGACACGACACGACAATGTTTTTTGTAACACGAACACGACACGACACGATGTCGTGTTTTTTTTCACTAAGACGAAAACGAACCAATTAAAAAACGACAACATGACACGACACGACAAAGATAATATTACATAACTATTATTTTATTTAATTCAAATTTAATCATATATAACACGATAAAAACGAAAAACACGACAAACACGACAAACACATGCTTAATCGTGTCAATTTCGTGTGGATTTGTAAACGAACACGACACGACACGACATCGTGTTTTTTATATTTGACACGAACACGACACGAAAACGAATTCGAATTTTGATTTCGTCCCAATTTCGTTTCGTGTCGTGTATTTTTGTCGTGTCGTGTTATAAATTGACACCCCTACAATTTACTCCAACCATTAACTCTTTGAGCCAATGGCCATTCTGAATAACGCTATTAGGAATTGAGAACTCCTCACTCGCCCGATTGATTTAGTGCATTTTACCATGTTCATTTATGGAACGATAAGCATAGATCTTGACAGGGCATCAGTCTTAGGCTTGGTTGTGAACTCACTGTTGAATTTTACGCACATACAAAGATTATTACATACATACAAACTTATTTACTCATTATAGCAATGAAACTTGTTTACACATTTTAGCAACGAAGCTTTGTATACTCATTTTACTAACGAAACATGTTTATTCACTTTAGCAACAAACTTTCTTTCGCATGAGAATATGAACTTTGCATCTCATTTTGGCAACATACTTTATTTCTCATGATGACAACGAACTTTGTTTATGCAAACCTATTTACTTATATTAGCAATGTACTTTTATTTATGGAAACTTCTATCAAAATTTTGATTACGATTCATGAAACCACTATTTTTGTAAACCTATGAACTCACCAACTATTTTTATAGTTGACGCTTGTTTTACATGCTTTTTCAGGAATCATCGAGTAGGTGGCACATATAGACATATCACTTGTAGGAGCATTCGCATGTGTGATTCTTTTTATACGTTGTAATTACTTTTTGAAAGTTTTTCAAACTTATTGTAAATTGTAAAGCTTTTAATACTATGGTTGGTATTGTCTTTTAACTTTTTCTGTGAGACCCTTTGTACTGATGTGTATCGTGTTTCCACTTTAGCGAGGTGTGACATATAGTAACTTGGAAACCTAGGAGCAATTCTTGGATCTATTATGGATAGGTATGGAAAGTAGTATAGGCCCATACTACCGGAAGCACAGGATCCATACAGGAATCAAGAAAAGCCACAAAGTTACTAAGGAACTGGAGAGGATTCTAACATAATTTTATAGTTAGTTCGATTCATATTAACCTATTCGCATTATGTCTTCAGCATGGTAATGATCATAAGATCAAGTGGGTTGGGTTCTAGATCTGAAGGGTCAGGACCAAGCAAAACTGATATACGCGATTGGATAGAGGCGACAGTATCAACAACTTTAAGAGTGATGATTATAGAAATGTTCGGAACTATTAACACTATATTGATAAACCTGTTTGATGAGCAGTACGTTTCCATTTCCAGTACTATTGCTACCACAGCCACTGCTATTGTTGTTACTACAAACTTGTCTGGAGAAAAGGAAATGCCCTATCAAGAGTTCAAAAACACCAAACCAACCGATTTTGATGGTGTTAGGGATCTAATTGTTGCAATGAGATAGATCTCGGATGTGGAAGGATGCGTGTACAATTATGCTTGTCCGGCAAACCTGAATTTCAGATATGCAAAAAATATTCTACGTCTAGGAGCAAAGGATTGGTGGAACTTCGTTACTAAGAACTATTCACTGGCTGAGAAAAATGCGGTAACTTGGGAGCAATTTGTTGAGAATTCAAGGCATAATATATTCCACCAGTAGAAAGGGAGTGACTCACTCAAGAATATATGTCACTCAAACAAACCATTGAATCAGTAACTGAGTTTATCAAAATGTTCATCGAAAGGGTCCTGTTTTTCCCAATGTATGCCTCGTCAGAACAAGTACATAAGTCTAGATACTTGAGTATGCTCATGACTAAGACCATGGAGTTTGTATCAAAGATTCAATACCAGACCCTGGCAGATATGCAAGAGCATGCCAAAAGAAGAGAAATTGAGTTGGAAAATCAACGAAAGGAAAATAGGCAAACCCAAGCTTCATCTCAGCCAACAACCAAGAAATTTAGGCACGATGAATCAAGTTTTGGGGGACAGAGATATCCTCTTTGTAACAGGTGTGAAAAACCTCATGGATTGGCTTGTTGTGCTTTGATATGCTTCAATTGTAGCAAGGGACATTACAACCGAGATTATAAGCAGGAAGCATGGGGAGTGCGTATCTATTTCCACTGTAACTAGATAGGTCACATCAAAGCCAATTGTCATCTTCTAAATCCAACACATGCACTTCAAGCTCCAACACCTATAACTTTAAGGATAACCGATAGACAACTAGGCAGAGTTGAAGCTCCAAGGGCCAAAGGGCGATTCTTTCAACTCACGGAAATGGAAGCTAGGGAAGCACCATAGGTCATAGTTAGTTGTTCTTTGGAGTGAGGAGAACCTCCAGCAAGAATGTGATCGCATCAGAGAGATTAATAGTGCTTTTAGACTTTACCTAAAACCCTATGTAATAAATATATGACAGTGAAGTTATCATAAACATGGAATGTTAACTTTATTTTGTTTCTAGCATTAAGTTAGTACATGTCAAGACAACATTGCACATATCACAATCTTAACCTATTTTGGTCATGCTATTTGAAGATCACTTGCATTGGGCACAAGTAGTAATACTATAATAGGAACATCGAAGGTCATTGGATAAGACAAACACGAGTTTCTTCAAAGTCACGAAAGCTACAGATTAGCATAGACAAAGCTAGTTTGGGATTTGATCAATGACAAGTAGTGACATATAGTGTGACAAGTAGAGACAGATGGGTCAAATCTAAGTGGGGGAGAACCGAACCAGACAAAAGTACGAAGAGAAGTTCGAATTTTGGTCTCTACGTCGAGGACCATGAGCGTGCAACACAAATAGATAGAGGTTGTTTGTTTAGGTTTAGTTGTTTGGGGTAAAAGAAGAAGGAAGTCTTCTGCTAAGATTACCCAAAGGCTATGAGATTCTTGCTTCTAAAGGAAAGGTTGGTCTTTCTTCCCAATTATCTGATATGATTTAGGAAGTGACCGAATTCCCAGGTGTGGCTTAGATAGCCAAGAGAACCCGATATGTTTGTACCCTCAATGATATGAGAGTTATCTTGGCAGCATAGGAGCTGCTAAACAAGGAATTTAGTATGTTCCGTAGGTCTCTAATAGAGAGCATCAAAGATTCAGTTGTGAAGATACCTCGTTGGTTTATAGGATACATAAATTTGTTATGATCAAGCATCAAAACCCTAGTAGTTGGCTAGTATTACTACATGTCATGAACATGTATAGAAACAAATTACTCGAGCGATAGTTGTACCTTCATACAAGTAAGTAGTTAGAGGCTTGCAAGAAGGCTATTGGTGACCTAGTATCCATTAAAATCTAATTAGATTGAAAGATAAGAAAGCCTTATAATAAGTCTGCCACCAGTACAGGAGCATTGGTTCCAGAGTTTTTAAACTAGTAAACTCGTTATAGTAGTTTTGGCTGAGTTTCAGGGTGTTGAAAAACCTGACCTAGGTAGGGAAACCACTAGCAACATAGATTTGTATGTTTTAAGGATATGTCATAAGCCTTTTTAAAAGCATATTCAGGAAAGTGGATTACGTTAGGATGTCATAAATAAAATTCCATAGTTAATCACATCATAACAAGTTGATTGAATCAATATTCCATGTATGAAGGTGATCATTCTTCGTAAAATATAAATTTGGATGCCCAGGACGACGAGCTCCCAATTTTGGAAAACTTCACGAGGAGTTTAGGAGTATGTCTAAGGTAGAAAATGAAGTTCTATGAGAAATGTCGATGCGGAAACGTCTACAATATCACAATTTGATCTCGATAACTCGGAAAAAATAACATTTTGGAGCGCTAGGAGCATGATTGCGGGGACAAAATCCTTGTGAGTGGGGGAGAGTTGTAACACCCTTTTTCACCATTCAGTTGGATGTAATATAAATCGTTGTTTATAACATCTAAAGCATAAATATATCAATTTTTAGCCAAATTAATCATCATGAACATGTAGGAAACATCAATACGATTTCCGTAGATATATAGAACTCTCGAATCTGACTTCATATGGAGAAGTTATGATTATACGAAGAATTACGTTCAACCCTATACCGACAAAGTGTGTCGTGAAATACAAATCAATGATAGATTGCTTATTAGCCTTATTGATCTAAAAAAAAGTCATAGTAGTCGTAAAACCGAGAGCATCTATATAAAGAACGCCTAAATTCAACTTTATATGAGGAAGTTATAATTTTTAGAAGTTTCAGCACAACAGTGTACTACACATAAACTGAAATTAAGGTCGTTCGATTGTTACACAAAACAATCTAAACGAGAGTTGAAGATCCGTCGATATAAAGGCAGTCGAGAACGAATTTCGTATAAAAGATATATGATTTTTAAACGGATTTTAGCAGTCTAAACCTTCTAAAATAATAAATTAAATGGAAAATGGATATTAAAAACATGGAAAATGGAGCCCATATGAAAAAGTTATGGTATATACAAAATCTGCATTTTAGGAGGTGCATGATTCTAGAAGTTGGCGACGCGGACCATCCATCAGGTGACACGTGGTAGCAAGTGGCACCACCCAACCCACTTACCAAAAGTTGTGGTGCACCTAGTAAATATCACGGTATGGACTGCAAGATTTTTGTCTATAAATTCCATTTCAAGCTCCCATTCATCCTCACACCTATCCCTCTTTCTCTCTGAAGTAATCTGAGGTTATAAGATCAAGTTTTTCTAGTTATTAAAAGGAATTAGCAAGGCTATGATGAATTTGAGGGCCGGAGAAATAGAATTGCTCAGTATCGAAATTATGCCATAAAAATCTCGATTTACGCTAGAAAATCTCTGTAAGTTAAGTTGCACTTATCTTAATTCAAGTGTAACTTATATTTATAGTCATAGAAATTATTATGAATCTATAAATAAGATTTATCAGTATTTCCAGTTATATTACCGGTTGATCTACTTACAAGAGAGGTGTCTAAAATGGTCACGTTGGCTTGGTTGTTGGATTTCAAAAAGGCTATATACTGAAATGGTCTTATCTCCTAACTGTTCTGCCTGGTTAATCCTTATTTGATAGAACTCTCGGTAGTCATGGGGATTAGGGAAAGATCAAACTTGCATTACCAAATCTTCATATAGATTAATAAGTTATAGTATTGTAGGTTAATACTAGTTAGTCACATTACCTGCCAGTTGGATCGCCAATGGAATCGTCCAAATAACTGGTAGTCCTCTGAATAACTGTCCAGGTGAGTCACCTTATTATACTATGAATTACAATTAATATCTATGTGTGTTAGCCTATAAGAGCTAGTAGATTAAAGTCACTAATATAGTTCCTCGGCGCTTAATGTTAGTGCACTCGAAGTTAGTGGTGGAATACAAAGTATAGTCTTTATGTGCCTTTATTAGTAGAGCCTAAAAGTGTAGTCTCTATATGTGTAATATGATCATGTACGTCAGGCGAGGCCCGTCATTGGTCGAGGCCCGTTAGGTATATTGGTCAAGGCCCATTATGTCCGTTTAGGCATGGCCCTTTTATAAGCTCATTGAGCGGGGCTCATTTATATGCTTATTGAGCGGGGCCCAATATATGTATTGTGGTATATGGTATCTTGGGGAACCCACTAAGCTCTGTGCTTATTCAGTTCAATTTAAATGTTTTTAGGTACTTCATTGATTCATGAAAAGGCCAAGGTTTGAATGTACACATGCGCATTCACAACATGTTTCTGCATAATGTAATTATACTTTGATATATTTTAATAAATAAAAATAAAAAATTTGGGTTGAAAATCGGGATGTTACATCTTGAATTTTGGAACTAGTGGATCTTCTTAAAATCACTAAGGAGATTTCATCCCTGTTGAGGCTCCAATTATTGAAATTTGAACTTCTCAGGATCTTGGAGCAATTTTGAGATACCTTCACAAAATTGAGATGATGATAACTTACTACGAAACAATATTTTTAGTAATACTTTTAAATCTAATCAATATTCATGTATCAACCTAGTTATGGGGAAAAACTCAAACAACAAACATAAATGATCTCAATGTTGGATTAGTGTCTAAGTCCATAACTGTATTTGGTATGTACTTGACCCGGTTGTAGCATGGTCCTTTTGGGTTGTCTTCACCAAAGCAACTCTACTGGATAATTTATGGAGAAAGAGGTTATTAAGGTTTATTAATATATTATAAGAATAATATATTAAAAGAGAAATCATATTAGTTAATAAATATTGGTCAAGAATTAATTAGGAAATTAATTTTGTGATCAAAAGATATTAATTAAACTTAGGGGACTGGAATTGCAATTATAAGATAATTGAATTTTGGGTTGTGGATATTATGGATTATAGGGGTGGACGAAATTAGGGTGGAATCCCACCTTGAAATTGTCCAAGGCCTTATTCCCGAAGGCTCTTGGGGCTGCTTAAGGCCTAAGCTATCGAATTAGTGTTTTGACTGAAATCCTAGCAACTCAGCTATATAAGGAACCCTAGGACATCCAAAATCGGCTACCAGAAGAACCCTAGAGTCCTTACAGCCAATTTTGAGCCACCATCCTCTCTCTCCAAGATCATCTTTGTTGCCTTGGTGTTTGTGATCGATTAGAGGTATTACATTTGTGATGATAGGCTCTCAAAGCTTGAAGATTCTTGCTACAATCTAAACGTGATCATCTGAACTTATTTAGTTATTAATTTCGTTTTTGATATGCTAGAATTAGGGTTTATAAGATTTGGATAATTTGCATGTACAATACAGAAACCTAGATCCAAAGCTTTAGGGTTTTGCATGTGCACCATAGGATTGTTGTATTGCTCAAAATCCATCAGTGGTATCAGAGTCTCGCTTGGTTTCTATTGTATTTGATGCATTGAGTGTTTTTTCATTGCTTAAAATCGAAAATTCTGCCTTCTGCCTGACAAACTCGTCGAGTCACCTGATGAACTCAACGAGTCATATCAACTCAGCGAGTCGGAGTCTCAGATAGAGGGATTTTTGGGATTTTGGCTTATTTTGACTTGGGATAATTACCAAAAATGGTTTTGATTGATATAATCCAATTTTTATCAATATAATGTGATTGTCCTTGTCAAAATAAAAGATATTTAGCAGTTAATTAGATAATTATTTCCTTATATCATAAACCTTGATTATTTGAATTATTTGATTGAATTATCTTGCATCGAATTGGATTAGGTCAAAAAATAGATAATCACCAATTAATTGTTTAATTATATTATTTGAATTTTGATCTAGATAGTTTTGAAAGTTTCAAAACCTATGCTCAAGTTTTTGAATTTAAATTTTTGATTAAAATTTTTATTTTAAAATATTTGAATTCTAAACCCTAGAATTTTAGAAGCTTAAAAAATTCAACCCTTATACTATTATAATATTATAAGAATAATGATTTTATATATGTATAAGATAAATGCTAGTCTTACCGTTAGCAGGCCCCATTCACAAAGTCGATCTATAGGGGGGAGGGTATAAGGTTGTTGCCTAAAAAATGACAGTTTAATGGGTGTCCACGCTCACACACCACTTCCTTGATTGGTGGAGGGTCGTTAGCCGAACGGGTAGGATAGGGAAACTAATTCCTCATTAATAAGTATAATGAATTTATAAATTAACTAAATGTTTTTTTTTATAAATTCTCAATCTTAGTTACTTTAGGAAAAATGTGAAAATGATGCTATTGTATGAAACTACACTTTGTACCCTTGCCAAGACGTTAGTGGAGTGTATGTGGTTAATCGGCACACTAATTTGGTTCTTGCAAAGATGGCAAAGGGTGACTCGATATTTGTCATAGATCAATGGAGCGTTTGTGGTTAACCGACATATTGATTAGGTGACTGTAACATTGAGAGAACCAAGTACATTTGCATGGTTATTCACACCTTGTTTGTGATCCTCGGTATCCTAGTCACAAACTTGAAGGGAATATTGAGATTTAAACAAGCCATTGAAAAGTTAAAGGAATCTCAAAAGATCTAGGAGTTTCAATACATTTAAAACTTAATTTTTTTTTTGTTTTTCATGGTGGAAATTAGTGGATCGTCATTCACTTACCTTCAAATTATTTGCGATTTAGATTAGGACATCCCTCTTGTAAATTGTGAATAATATTGTTGGGTCCTAGCCATAATTTCTCATTTGGGTGCTTAATTGGGAATTCTTATCTAATCAAACATTGTCTCTCTTCTTTTTAAGATGTCTACCTCAAACAACAACAACGCTTCTGGCTCGAACTCTTTCGGCTCATTCTCACTCATGAATTTGTGTGGGAGGGTGATTTTTGATGGGTCCAATTTCAATGATTAGATATGTAACATTCGAATGGTTACCCGCTACAAGGACAAGGAGTATGTCCTCGATATGGAACTTAAAGAAGTAAATGTCAACACTGCTACTCCCAAGGAGATTGCTGCCTTTGAGGCTCATGAGCGCGATGCTACGAAAGACCATTGCATCATGCGCATGACAATGACAATCGAACTCAAGAAGTCCTACGAGGACTACTATCCCAATGAGATGCATCAAGATTTACTAGACAACTACCACCAAAGTGCCCGGCAGGAGAGGTACGAGATCAATACTTCGATGATCACTACCAAGATGAAGGACGGAGAGTCTGTCACAACCCATCTATAGAAAATGCAGAGATATGTTGACCGCCTGCTGAAGTTAAATGTTAACTTCGATGAAGAGATGGTGATTGATATCATTCTTCACTCCTTACATCCTTGTTACAACCAGTTCCACATGACCTACCACATGAACAAGGAGGAGGTCTCTTTGAGCAAGCTTCAAGGCCTGCTGAGGACTGCTGAGAGCAACCTCTTGGACAAATCTATTGCATCAACTCCTACTGTTGCCCTCATCTTGGCTATTAGGTAGGGGAAGGGTAAGAAGAGGAAGGCTCCTTCCAAGAGCCACCATAAGCGAAAGTCCCAAGATGGCACCTCTTCTAATGGAACCAAGGTTGGTCCCGCTGCACCCTCCTCCAACCCGAAGGATGGAGAGTGATACTACTGCCATGAGATGCAGCATTGGAAACAAAGCTGCCCGAAGTACTTGCAAGACATCAAGGATGGAAAGATCAAGCCGTCATTTGCAAGTACTTATACTATTCAATCTAATTACTCATCGCATGCTATTTCTTGGTTTCTCAGTACAGGATGTGGTTTTCACATTTGTTCTGATTTGCGTGGCCTAAGAAGAAATAGAGATGTGGAGCATGAGAAGATAAACTTGATCATGGGGAACAAAAGAGCGTCGCCTGTCACCAATACTGGAGTTTAATCTATAGTGCTTAGTAGTGGGTTAGGACTAGATTTGAACAATCGTTGCTATTCGCTAGAAATGGCAAGAAACATCATTTCTTTTCATGGTTTATATAAACAAGGTTTTAGATTTTCGTTTGATAATGAAAAGGGTTCTACTAATGCTTTATTCAATGGTGTTTTCTATTTTGAAGCATTTCCTTGTAATGGAATATATGAAACTGTTATGGTTGTAGATAACTTAGGAAATGATGTATTGTATATCGATTCTTCCAATGATTTGGATAAGGCAAGCTTGTGGAATTGTCGTCTTGGACATGTCAATAAGAAATGCATAGCCCAACTCCAAAAGGATGGAGTATTGGAGTCATTCGACCTTAGGGACGATGACGTGTGTGAGTCTTGTTTACTTGGAAAGATGACCAAGTCACCCTTCATTAGCACTTGTGAAAGGGGTGAGGGTTTATTGGATCTCATACACATGTGGGCCCTTTAGATCCACCACAAGGGATGCAATCCGCTTCTATGTGACTTTTACCGATGATTATAACAGATATAGGTATATTCACTTAATCAAGAACAAGTCAAAAACCTTTGAAAAGTTCAAAGAGTTTAAGCAGAAAGTGGAGAATCAAACCTTGTTAGACATGGTTCATTCCAAGACGAGTCATGCTTCGTTACCTATCTCATTATGGGGGTATGCCTTAGAGACTGCCGCCCATATCCTTAATCTAGTCCTTACAAAGAAGGTTGCCAAAACATCTCACGAGATGTGGACAAGGAAAGCTCCCTCGTTGGCACATATCAAGGTTTGGGGTTGTGAGGCTTTTGTAAGACAAGAGAATCACGACAAGCTCGAACCTCGTAGTGAGCGGTGTATTTTCATCGGCTATCCGCAGAAGTCCTTTGGATATCTCTTCTATAGAACGAGTGACAATGTTGTCTTTGTTGCGAGGAGTGGGGTTTTTCAAGAGTGGGAAATCATAATCCTAGGAGACAGTGGGAGGCACATTGAACTTGAAGAGCTTCAAGAGTCAAACAATGAAGGAATCTCTAACACTGGCGCTCAACCCGAGGAGGAAACTCATGTTGAACTTGTTGATGAGTCCCTACCTCTTAGACATTCCAGTAGAGTTAGTGTTCCACCGCAGTTTTATGGTTTTCATATTACTACTGAAGGTGATATGTTTATTAGTGATAGTACACTAGGAAATTTGGATGAACCTAACATCTACAAGGAAGCCATGGCAGGCCCAAAGTCTAGAAAATGGAAAGAGGCTATGGGCAGTGAGATTCAGAGAAGAAGACCGACATGGGTGGGAAAGTACACACTTATAAGACATGATTGCTCAAACTCTTGGAGTTAACTATGATGAGACCTTATCGCCAGTTGCAAAGATAAAGTCTATAAGGGTTATGCTTGCCATAGCTGCGTTTAATGATTATGAAATATGTCAGATGGACATCAAAACCACTTTCCTTAATGGGAAGTTGGTTGAAGATGTTTACATGAGTCAGCCAGAGAGTTTTGTTGATGCTAACCACCCTAATAGAGTGTGTAAGCTTGAGAAATTCATTAATGGATTGAAACAAGCATCTCGCAGATGGAATCTTTGTTTCGATGAGAAAGTCAAAGAGTTTGGCTTTCTGCGAAGCGAGGATGAGTCCTGTGTATATGTCAAAGCTAGTGGGAGTATAGTTAGCTTCCTCGTATTGTAGGTAGATGACATACTGCTCATAGGAAACGACATCCCAACCCTACAGGAGGTTAAGTGCTGGCTTAGGAAGTGCTTTGCTGTGAAGGACCTCGGAGAGGCTACCTATATTCTAGGAATAAGGATAGTGAGAAACAGGAGGAAAACGATAATAGGACTTAGTAAAAATACTTACTTGGAAAAGGTACTGAAATGTTTTAGTATGGAAAATTCCATAAAGGGGGAGTTACCGATCCAAAGCAATGCCAAGTTGAGTAAGACTCAAAGCCCGAGTACTGAAGCCGAGATAGCAGAGATGAGTCGAGTACCTTACGCTTCCGTAGTTGGCTCAATCATGTATCTTATGACTTTTACTCGCCCTAATATGGCCTTCGCTTTGAGCATGGTCAGCAGAAATCAAGGGAACCCTAACAGAGCACATTGGACCGCAGTAAAGAATATTCTTAAGTACCTTCGGAGGACCAAGGAATGGTTTCTTATCCTCGGTGGGAGTGATGACTTAAGGGTGCGAGGGTATAGTGACGCTAGTTTTCAGACAGACCGAGATAATTATTGATCTCAGTCAGGTTGGGTCTCTACCCTAAATGGAGGAGCAGTTACTTGGAAAAGTTCCAAGCAGGAAACCGTAGCTGATTCAACGTGCGAATTAGAGTACATAGCAGCGAGCGAAGCGTCAAAGGAGGCAATATGGTTGAAGAATTTCATCGGAGACCTTGGAGTTGTGCTAGCCATAAAGGAGCCTATGGGAATTTTCTGTGACAACGAAGGTGCGGTTTCATTAACTAAGGAATGAAGGGATCATGGCAGATCCAGGCATATCGACAGGAAATATCACTTTATCAGACATCGGGTTAATGAGGGACTCCTTGTAGTGAAGAGGGTATCGTCAGAGGATAACCCAGCAGATCCTCTTACGAAGGGATTGAGTAGGGTTAAGCACTTGCAGCATGCTAGGAGCATTGGGCTAAAGGACGATATTATTTTAGATTAGATAGTTTAGAAACACGTAATAGATAAATTGTAATTAACATTTGATGATTAAAGAAAGGAGTATTATTTATAAGTAAAGTTACTGTGTCGTGTTAATTATTTACCTATTGTTTCACTTTGCATGTTTTGACTTCCTGAATAATAAGATTATTTGAACAGTCCACAGTCACTCATACTTTGGAAGTAGGTATGAAAGAAGACTATCATGAATTGGCTTGTTGATTGTCTAAATTGTATTAGACAATCAACAAGCCAATTCATGAACAGTCCACAGTCACTCATACTTATGAATAAGATTTGAGTATTTCATTAAACCCACGCTCACTTGAATCACTGCATGGAACTAATCACGAGTGATTGTGAGACGATAATATCATATAGTCTTTAAACCTAAATATATGGTTCATTGTTTGCGATTTGGTTATGCATTGATAATGCGTAAACGCATCAGTAACTTGAAGTTATAAAACGCATTGTTGTTTATCATTTGATGAGTGAATAGTAAATGCATATAAGTCGAAGTTTATTTGTTCCATTCATCCTAAGAGGGTAAAAGCGATATATGAGCCCCTCGATGATTTGGTTTGACTTATATGTCGAGCCCGGTCAGGAATGAACTGATGTGTTCAATAAAGTTCTATGTCAGACAAATCATAGATCGAGAAACAAATTACTGGACAGTAAGTACGACTATGTTCCATGTATTTGTCCGCACGATATCTTGAGAACGGAGGACTATACGGTCCCTTATCTGATGGACGTGTTTGAGTTCGACAGCGGATTTTGAGAGTTACGATTGCTAATCGAATTTTGAAGTTGTACTTGTGTTTACAGTTATTAGACTTATCCAAGTGGGAGACTGTTGGATTAGTGTCTAAGTCCATAACAATATTTGGTATGTACTTGACCCGGTTGTAGCATGGTCCTTTTGGGTTGCCTTCACCAAAGCAACTTAACTAGATAATTTATGGAGAAAGAGGTTATTATGGTTTATTAATATATTATAAGAATAATATATTAAAAGAGAAATCATATTAGTTAATTAATACTGGTTAAGAATTAATTAGGAAATTAATTTTGTGATAAAAAATATAAACTTAGGGGACTGCAATTGCAATTATAAGATAATTGAAATTTGGGTTGTGGATCTTATGGATTATAGGGGTGGACGAAATTAGGGTGAAATCCCACCTTGAAATCGTCCAAGGCCTTATTCCAGAAGGCTCTTGGGGTTGCTTAACGCCAAAGCTATCCAATTAGGGTTTTGACTGAAACCCTATCAACTCGGCTATATAAGGAACCCTAGAGCATCCAAAATCGGCTACCAGAAGAACCCTAGAGTACTTAGAGCCGATTTTAAGCCACCATCCTCTGTCTCCAAGATCATCCTTGTTGCCTTGGTGTTTGTGATCGATTAGAGGTATTACATTTGTGATGCTAGGCTCTCAAAGTTTGAAGATTCTTTCAACAATCTAAAGGTAATCATCTGAAATTATTTAGTTTTTGATTTCATTGATTTCGTTTTTGATATGCTAGAATTAGGGTTCATAAGCTTTGGTTAATTTGCATGTACAATAGAGAAACCTAGATCCAAAGCTTTAGGGTTTTGCATGTGCACCATAGGATTGTTGTATTTCTCAAAACCCATCACTCAAGTGTTCCCGAAGTGGTTCTATCTATACCGAAAGTATTTGTATAAGACATCAGATCTTAAGATTTGTTATGCCGGTTTGCGACACGGAGGTGTTGAAACGTTTTCAAATGATTATCATGAAATTATATGATGGAACCACCGACTACAAGGAATATATTGGTCAATATATGGAAATAGTGGAGATCATTCTCATTCTCATGCATCTGAAATAGCCATGTCTATGCAAGGTTTTAGACTCAACATTCAAGGGTTCTACTATGAAATGGCCCTTGAATGTTTTCCATTATTTTATGGTGTTACATATGTTTTTAGGCAAAAATTATAATAACTAGCTTACCTTACTTTTCTCAACCCATTAATATGTAACATCCCAATAATCAAGGATAATAATTTCATTTTTATTATAATCAAACATAGATTTAACTTGATCCAAACATTTAAAACATTTCTAAGTAACACAATTATGAGAGTTGAATCCCAAAATCACTTATTGCGGAAAACACGGGTATATGCGCTGCGATCAAGTTGGCCCCTTTGCTTCCGAACTGGAACTACCAGAAACCAAAACCACAAACTATAAACACGAAGCTTAGAGTTCCCCAAATACCACATATAACGCAAACATACGGCCAGGCATATCTGGGTGCCAGACCTACCCTGCCGAGCATATCTGGGTGCTCGACCTACCCTTGTTAGGCATATCTAGATGCCCGACCTACCCTTTTCATGCATATCTGGGTGCCAGACCTACCCTTGTCAGGCATATCTAGGTGCCCGACCTACCATTCGGTCTTATTCCAACCGATTACGGGGTCTATCACACCCCCTACCACGACCATATAAAATCATGCATATCTCAAATAAACAACAAACAATACATACCGCCTTAATAATTAACAGAAAGACAATAATTAACCTATATCAATATTAGTGGGCCGGCCTTTGTGCCTTTGACCCACGGATTCTACGAAGGGAGACTCACCTCGAATGTAGAAGCACACTAAAAGAAATCCTTAGTTGCTTCCCTGGCGACTTCCCAAGCTATCATTACCAAAATATCACCCAATTAGCAATTGGGTTCCAAACTTTGGTCCATAATCCAAACATGGGGTAAAATGACCAGTTTACCCCTAACTCATCCAGACTCACAACTAAGGCCAAAGCCCAAACCAAACAACCCCAAAACCACAAGATCCATAGAAGCCCATTAATGGCCAAATTTTCCAAATTGGGCCCAACCCTTACATGGGCCTTTCCCTAAAGCCCGTTTATTTTTTCTGAACCAAAACACATAATCATAGCTAGCCCAACTAAACCTCAAACAATACAAGCCCAATTGATATCCCAAACTCAAAATGACACCACAAGGCCCAATAAGGTCCAATTACCCCAATTAGGCCCAAATCCATCATGGACCTATCCCGAGAAGCAACAATATCCAAAAAGGCCTAAAATACTGAATGGTCAACCCTAAGTCGACTCTTGGTCCAAGGTCCAAGGCCCAAAAAGTCAACAAACAAGATGAGTCAACCTGGCCAAGTATGCCCTACGTACTCATCTGGTATGCCAAGCGTACACCCTTTGGGTGTAGTACGCGTAGCGTACCAGGTGGGTACGCCTAGCGTACTCCCCTGGACTCCAAACTTCTAGAATAAACACTTAATCACTTCAACCCTTGCTCCAACTCTCCAGTTTGATTCATGTGGATGACTTTTCAATTAAAGTTGGCAGCTTTACTAGTTTGCATGGATTAATGGGACTCTAGATCTCAAAAGAGCTTAATGGATGGTCTTAACTCATGATTAAACTAAAAAACTCCACAAATCTTGCACCTTTATGAATGAGGGACCCTTAAAATATCCAGATCTATTAGATTCAGCTCCTAAAACAACCCTAGCTCACCAAGACCAAGAAAAAGAGACAAAAATGTCCAAAAACCAACCCAAAGTAGATCTATACAATGAATAGCCAAGATAGAGACTTTATGCCTCTAAAGGCTTGAAAAGGAGATGCTAACACTAGATCTCTAGGATCTTCTCCAAAGGTTGAGTCTTTCACCTTCTTCTTCTCTTGCACAAACCACCAAGAATCTTCTTTCAAGCTCCAAGCTTCACCCAAAGCACTCTAGGGTCCCATGAACGTCAAAAGGGGTGGTGACTGACTAAAAATGACCAAAGGGTGGTATAATGTTGCTTATATAGCGTAGGAACCCCGAAATTAGGGTTTTACTCTAAAGGGAGTATGCCCCGCGTACCCCTTAGTACATCCGACATACTCACAAACCACCTGCGACTAGATGACCTTATACGTTGGGCGTACCCAGTCAAACACGCACCTGTATCCTTGTGTGCATGGGACTGATCTGCCAAATATTTCCATTAGGGGCCAAATCTACCAAAAACTTCAAAGTACCATAACTCCTTCATTCTAGGTTCGCTCCCGACGAACCTTATATCAAAGAAAGGGTGGCGAGAAGCCCTACACTCCTAACAACACACCCAGACCTTAAAACCTCCTGAACAAAACCCAAAATCCATAAAAGATCGAGATACCTAATTAGGATTATACCCTTGGCCTCCGAAGACACAACCGAATACTTGAATCACTTATATTATGACACCTTCATCCGAATTGGGCCAAATCCTTCCTTTCCCAAGGCCCTAAGCCCTATGAGAACTGATGATTAGGTCGCAGCCCTAAGTGACAAAGCAAATCCAAAAACGAGTGTTAAAACACTCCCCCACGTAAATTATTTTGTCCTCGAAATCGCTCCTTACTAACACCCATATCTAAACAACATTCTGAGGAACACAACCGAAGATTTTGCACATAAGACAACCTTCCCAAGACAACTGAAACCCAAGCCAAAATTCCATCCTGGAGAAACAAACCCTAAGCTCCTGCAAAACCACATCTACTTTTCCGAGACCTGAAATATCTAATGGTCTGACCAACCATAATACTTCCAACTCTGATTATCTTGACGCAACCTACGAAAACAAAGCCACTAACCATAACCATCTGCAGAACACTTATACTTGACAGAAGGATCAGATAATCCTTCGAGTAGAAGATTTAACCCTACAACGGTTAGACTCAAACAAGAGTTGCACAAAAGGGTCAAATCATTTTCTATGAGATTATTTAATCCAACTTCATGTGGCTTAGCACTTTTGATCAACAAGCGACTTCACCTACATGAATCCTGAAATCACTTCTTCGACCCGAAGCATCACGCTGCCTCCCATCTGCTAAAGAACACCCTCACAGTCGCCCCATAACTTCTGACAGAAAACTTTAACCGACAAGCAATACTCGAACCATCACGACACTAACCCGATGCTAAACTTAACGCTACAGGACCAACTGTATGTTGGGTTTTGAGCATTCTAACACTTCCTAAGTTTACATGCAACCCTAAATACCTTGGATCTATGTTTTCTGTTATACATGCAAATATGAACTTTCCAAGGTATTCATCCTAACTAGCATAATAACATTGAATCATATGAATATATCAAGTTAGAATTACATACCTCTTTGATGTAGAATGTCTTCATGAAGCTTGAGTGCCTAGTGCCCCAAGAGTGACACCTCAAATGGTTCACACAGCACCAAATGCACTTGGAAGAGTTTAGAGAGAAATCCACACTTCATAAAATCGGCTAGCCCTTCATTCTCACACATAATGACCGATTTCTTGAGCCATGGGATTCTTTTATATGGTAGCTATTAGGGTTACACCATGTAACTCATAACTTTACCAATTCCTTATGCTCCATGGATTTTAACCTCCATGGAGTATCCATGGGTCACCCCATGAACTTAGTCCAACATAAGGAATCTTGGATCACAAGCCCACATATATAAGAATGGACGATTTACACAATCAACCCATATATTTAATTAGTCTTCTTTTGATCACTTAATTAATCCTAGATTAATTCTTGATCAATACTAATTAAATAATCTTATTCATATATTAGAACTTATAATATATTAATCAACCTTAAGTGTTATTTCTCTCATTATAGTCTATCCAAATGCATGATGTCATGCAACCCAAATGGACCATGCCGGGCCGGGTCAAGTCTCACCAATTATAGTTATGGACTTAGACATTAATCCAACACTGTAGTCCTATCTCATACCCGGTCTCCCGTGACCTCCAAATGCTGAGTCCAAACATGTTATGGCCCTCCCATAGTCTTACGAACAGACCCGCCCTGGCCTAAACCATCTGAAGAAACTCGTGAGCAAATTGCAGATTTGCCACAATCTCACCGCCGCACAGGGAGCGGTGAATGCTACGGGCCACCCCGCAATCTTACAACACTTACCACACTAAGTGATCACTAGTGAACACTACGGGCCACCCCGCAGTCTTACAACACTTCCATTCTAACTGCTAACTAGTGAATGCTTCGGGCCACCCCGCAATCTTACAACACTCCCACTTTGCCACCACCGCTACCCAAGCCTTGTCGCTAACCTCTCAATTCGAACTCCTCCAAATTCAAGCATGCACTCGACCAAACACCTAAGCCAAACTCGGATCATGACTGGAACCCCACCCTTGGTTCCCCTCCTAAATCTAGTTAACTAACACCAAGGAAATGTGAACCCAATGTTGGGAAGTTCCCCAAACTCCTAACTCACACAATATGCAATCCAAACAGCCACTTGGGACACCTTCCTCCCCGATGGGGATGCGAAACTCATCCTAGTTTCATACCTTCTTCTGATCCTGGATAGCTGAACTATTCTCCCCCACTTTGATTCGACTAAGCTCTTACAGCACACGAGAATTGAAGGATTCCCAATCCTTCTTACCCTCTAATGATCGATCCGCTGACAACCTGGCTTACCAATGTTAGTGATCCATTACAACCCTATGATTATCCAACCTCTGAAATCATGAAGTGTACTCTTGAAATCTTAATCGGTCTGATACTCCAATTCATGATACTATACCAAATCTTTGAGCTCCCATGCTGGAAACTAGGATTCATAACCCTTACCCTGACTGACGAATCTTCACCCGAGCTTCCATTCTCACAGAACCACTGAACTCTAACTGAACATAACCCATGCGAAAATAAAATTACCTTGACACATCCAATGAACAAACAACTCATGCCACATATATTTCTATCTTCCTACTATGGCTCCTTTCCTAGAAACGATAGTGCTTGAACCCAAAAGTCCTCCCATAGGCAACTGTCGATCATCCCCGAACAGATAATGAAACCACGATACCCCGACGATACCAGAGAACTACCCTGATGAAGCTGACCAACGACCTTCCACACAATACCCCAGAACCGATCACGACCAAGAACCAGAATAACAACCGAACACATTGAAACCCGTTTCACAATATACAACCCCCTTACTGAACCACTAAAGGTTAATGGCATGCAATTGGCATATAATGATTCTTTAAAAATATAACCCAAACATAAACCAATAATTAAACCATAGATAACTCTTTACCCAAACCGATGCAAGATCCAAACAACATAAATATTGATAAGGACCGAAAGGAAGCAAAAGGTAATATGCCCGCAATTTCACCTGAAGAAACCCTGACTCCCTCTTTCTATTGAAGTACCCACGATGGAACTTGTGCTACCCCAATAACCAAGCAGGGACAATCAACCAGATATGACCAGGCTGATGACAATGATGGCACAACTCTACCCCCAATCTGCATTCTTGGCAGAGATCACCCTTCTGTCCACACCTGTCGCACTAAGACCTACTGTGCACCTTCATCCTTCGTGTAACTACCACGACCCCTCGGGTCTCTGACACCAGCTATGGCAATATCCAACTGCTCCGATCGTCGAGCCCTACCGGAAGTCCACTTCCACTTTCCCATCTGCCTATTTGAACCAATCTCCTACTCCCAGGTTACCCCGGCCTCCCCATCAACCAGCTGAATAACTTAGGCCCGCCTCTCGAACCTGGCGACCACTCTATCAGTGACACACCCAATGATGTCGGGTAACTCCTCACGTAGATCTTGCGAAACCTTAGCGGCAATCCAATCATGTGGTTGGCCCTTCTGAAGACATAGTGCACCACTCACCTCCAATCCCAAAATACCGCAGGTAATCTCCGATGAAATGAACTCTCGCATTCGCTCACTAATCGACTAAGCACCTGCACCTGAGCCAGAACCTGAACTAGAACCCGAACCAAAACCATAACTACCTCCTTGAGTGATCATCTCCAACTAAAATACAACATACCAAAGATCAAAACATGCCCAAGAATCCTCCTTCCATAGGATTCTTAGATTCTCCAAGACTCTCCCTGATTCAAGTATGGATCATGTGCTTTCAGTAGTACGGGTCCCAATACTACCTTCCACACCTATCAATACTTTCCGCATCAATCATCCTGAATCCTCTAAGTCACCTTCTTAGACCAATGCATCAGAACCCACTAAACCCACTAGTGCATATCCTAGGTTCTCCGAGGTTACCGACCTCACCCTGCCCTTAGTTGCTGAAGGATTCCCATTAATGTCAACTAGCTACCTTACGAATATAGTCACATACAATAGAGATCAGATAATCCTTCGAGTAAATGACTCAATCCTAGAATGGTTGGACTCAAACAAAAGTTGCGTAATATAGCCAAGTCCATCACTTTGAGATTATCCAACCTATGCCACATGTGACTAAACATATTCACTTAATAGCTAACTCACATTGATAAGAGCGTCACAAAACACAAAGCAAGCAGCATTCAGGCAACAAAAAATCTAACCAGCATATACTAATCATGACATTCTATTCATTTAACAAGAACCATACTAGCATGCAATTCTAAAGCTCATACAATCAGGCACATAAAAGGCATCTTTCCTATTATATAATACTGACCAGATCCTTAGCCCTAATCTAGCATGTAATTCTCATAATCATATCATATATCATAATAAACATGTATTGGTATTCTGGGAACCACTTACTTAAGATCAGCTGATTGCACGCATCATACCCTTTCTTGATTAGAAATTTCTTTTTAATTAAATGTTTATTTTATAAAAAATTCACCAAACCCTCAGTTTGAGTTCAGGCACACCCGAGAGTATGCCTGAATCCCTCAAACCAAGCCTCTGATACCAAATTGTAACATCCCAAAAATCAAGGATAAAAATTTCATTTTTCTTATAATCAAACATAGATATAACATGATCCAAACATTTGAAAACATTTCTAAGTAACACAATTATCAGAGTTGAATCCCAAAATCACATATTGCGGAAAACATTGGTGTGTGCGCTACGATCAATTCGGGCCCTTCGCTTCCGAACTGGAAGTATCTGAAACCAAAACCACAAATTGTAAGCACGAAGCTTTGTGAGTTCCCCAAAAATACCACATATAATGCAAACATACTGTCAGACATATTTGGGTGCCAGATCTACCCTACCGGGCATATCTGGGTGCTCGACCTACCCTTGACAGGCATATTTGGGGGCCCGACCTACCCTTCGGCCTTATTCCAACCGATTACAGGGTCTATCTCACCCCTACCACAACCATATAAAATCATGCATATCTCACATAAACATCAAACAATACATACTGCCTTAATAATTATCACAAAGACAATCATTAAGTTATATCAATAATAGTGGGCTGGCCTTGGTGCCTTCGACCCACAGTATCTACGAAGGGTGACTCACCTCAAATGTAGAAGCTCACTGAAAGAAATCCTTAGCTGCTGCCCTAACGACTTCCTAAGCTATCAATACCAAAATATCACCCAATTAGAAATTGGGTTCCAAACTATGGTCTATAATCCAAACTTCGGGAAAAATGACCATTTTACCCCTAGCTCATCCAGACTCACAACTAAGGCCGAAGCCTAAACCAAACAAGCCCAAAACCACAATGATGATAATAATATTCTCTATGATCGATAAATTCAATTAGATATCAATAAAACAATAATAAGTAATAGATAATGATAAACACCAAGATGAATCAAACGAGTGTCGAGTGATTAATACGCTACACCTCAGAAGAATTCAACGTGAATTGCTACTGTAGAGGTGTGCTAGGGTTACAATTTAAGATCTATCAAAATAAAACAAAAGGCGTAATTAATATAATGCATGCATGCACTATATATATACTAAACCCTAAAACAAAACACAGTTGGACAGGCCCAGACCGAGAATACAAATGGACCGAAATGCTAAGCCCAATGACACAATCTCTTGGACTCTACAATCTCCCCATTTGCGTCAATTGGGGAGAGAGATCAAATTGGTTTAGCAAGAGTGCTTTTCTTCACTGTTTTGAATAACATTGGTATGATGGCAAGTAGAGTTTGGAGAAAGGAAATGTACCAACGAAGCATATCAGTAAAGTTCCTCTTATCACTTTCACTATTCGGCATGCACTTGTGTATGATATCAATAATATGCTCCAAACATGTAGTTGATAGCATGTGTTTATCATCGAGAGTGAACACAAATCTTTGACCTTCGCCTCTGGTGAACATGACGATGTTATACTTCGAATCAATCTTACCCATTTACATTCTGTTCGCATCATCAGTCTTCCTAATCGGTTTGACAGTTGGCTTCTTCCTCAAAACACTTGCAATCTCTTGATCAATCTTTGCAACCTCCATGATGTAAGAGGCTAACATTCTCTTGATGTGTGAAATAATCGGCTCATACTGCTGCTGCTCAGTCAACAAAATGTTGTTGAGAATGATCCAATCAAGTGGATTCAGATTCGGTAGATCAGCCAATGAGATCATGTGGACTGAATTGTTTGATCCTCTAGTTACTTTGAATTTAACATTTAAAAATGAACCAGTAGGAGTCAGTTTCAACACCTTAACTGAAGTAATCTTTTGAGCACTCCACGTTAGGTATTGAGGTGGAGACAATTCAAGATAGTAATTGATTAATTCTCGATCAACCTTCAGATCAGGAGAAGGAACGTTGACATTTGAATCGAAAAAATGAAATACAAAGGCCCTTCGGGTGATAGGCATGTCAAACTGAGAGTCCCTTGTATTCTCATAGTCAAAAAAACGATTGGTTCAAGCCAATGAGTGCTAGGAGACTCAATTGCTTCCTTTATTAGTGTCTACAATGACCATAATGGAAAGAGAGCTTGTCTACAAACTAAAGTGTCATGAGCATCTTTTTCTCTTTTCTACCTTTCTTCTTCGGCTTCTTCTTCATCATCACTCTGACCCATGATACCCTTCGCTTTGTCCTTCACACTAAGACCCGAAGCTTCATTATCCTTTGGTTTATTGGTGACATTTAGAACTGTAGAAGTTTGTTTGGGAGGGTTTTGAAAATCTTATCCCCCTTGTTGCGGAGTAACAACCGGCTCCGTAACACCTTCAATTTTGCTTAAGATTTCAAGAGCAGGAAGTAACTTCTTAGTAAGGTGGTTTCGAATCGAGAGAGTTATAACCGAATCATGAGCATTGACCAGGTTGGAAAGAATGGCGAAGACGTCACAAACTGAGCGTTTGATAATTGCTTACTCCGTCTTTAGAGAGTCAATCTCTTTATTCACCTGATAGACCTGAATAGACTGAACTTCAAGCAAAGTGGTTTTGTGAGTAAGTTCATCCATAATTTTGTTCTCCATAGCAAGATCAGCTTGAAGTTTGTCGAGGCGAGTGGTAATTGATGACAAAAGTGAGGTTTGATCAGCTTGAAGACTAGTTCTTACCAAGTCAAATTTCTCTTGCTCAGCTTGAAGAAATTTGGAAAGAGATTCAATGGCAGTGTTAACCTTATTGACATTGGACTCTTTAGCTTCTTTAAGAGATTCCAAAAGAAGTTTGGCATCGGAAATGAACTTGGCTACGCCTTATGAGGCTTTGTTACAAGACAAGGTGGAGGCATCCACAGCCTGAGTTGCCTTCTAGATAGACTCCTCATGTTGTTTAAGGGTTGTTTCTATAAGGACTCGAACTGTAGTATCCGAGTAAGCAGATGTAGAGGAAGAGGAAGATGAAGTGAGCAACTTATCAAGTTTTTCATTGAGATCTCTTAAGTATTGCTTTGTAAGAGGAGCATCATCATCATCCTCACTCTAAACTCGGTAAGGGCTGTAGTAATAAGATTTGAATTCAAGTTCCTCTCCACCAAGAACTTCGAAAGAGTCTGAGGAACGAGATGGGGAAATGGGTTTGGAAATAATAGGTGTTTTGGTTTTTGAGGTAGGTACCCCCGTATCCGATACGTTGACACGAACCGTAGGTTCGGGTGTGGTGGTTGTTGTGGAAGTTGTTTGAGTGAAGATTGGTGGAGGGAGAGGTGCAGTAGAGATAGGTTGAGAAGTCGTAGGTGGTGGAAGTGGTGCAATAGATATAGGGACCGAAGTATGATATGGAGAAGGAGGAGGAGTTGGAATGGAGACATTAACTTGTACCTCAGGATATGGAGAACGTAGAGGCGTGTTTCCTCTTGATGATCCTTCAAGGTTTACATCTTCACCTTCGCCTGATTTGTCTTGATCGTGATCAGAAGGAACTAAATCTGAATCACTAGGTGAAGCTCCCTTCGGTTTCCTTGACATCTTCTTCACCTTGCGCTTCTTTGGAGCAGAGGGGGCTGCTTATTCGGCCTTATGATTTTTGGGCATAGAAGCTTTGGAAGATTGACCCTTTTTCTCCTGCTTCTTTGGATCAGACTTCTTCCCACGTTTTGCTGGTTTATCAATTGTATCCAGCGCACTTTGCTTCTCAGGAGTTAATTGTCTCGGTCCTGAAGAAGGAAGCTTTATGTATTCCATGATAACCTTGCTTTTGGCAGAATTACACCGATACATCGATTCAGGAATGGAACCAACAAACGCGAATTTAGTTGGATCGGAGACAATGATCTTGGTTGTGTGAAAGGTGTTGATTGACAATCTGAGTGCATCAGCCATGATAGGGACATTAAACTTCTTAATGCCCCGGTGAGTAATAAGGTTCCAAAACCTGCCACACGAGATTTCAGAGTGTCTTGAAGAGGATTTAAGGGTTTGTACCAATTGCGACCATAAAATCAACCCATAGTCCAAGTTGATGCCATAATAAATCCCATAGAGTAAGGTCATGAGAGCTTTGCTGGCCCCACCTGACCCAGCAAGCCTTTCAGCAAAGGCCTTGAATAGAAGGGTAAATAACCCATTCCACTGTGGTAGGAGGCAAGATTTCTTAAACTTAGTTACCGCGGTAAGAAGATAAATATAACCCATATCGTAGAACATTGTGAACAACTGAGTTGTAGAGATGGAGTCAGGATTGACCAGGGAATCATCAGAAGCCAGCTTTAGCAGGGAGCAAAATCGAACTCTAGACAGAGAAGTTTTGTGGTTGAAGATTTCAAAGAAAATGTTTTCTTTACTCTTGTCACAAGAAGCTGTTGTATAGACTTGTGAGAGCAAAGACATGGGAACTGATTCCACTTGGGTCATAGCGATCACAAGTGGTGAATATTTGAGGCATTCAACCACTTGGAGCATATAGGAATCATATAAAAAAGGATACAGATCGATAATTAAGTTTTGGTTGGGTTTGATGGTTAACAGAGTGGATGAGGCAATTTGTTCATGAACAGATGAAGATTCAGCTATTGTTGCAGGAATGAAGAAGATGAACAGTAGAAATTCGCCTGCGTGTTCTTGAGAGATTTTGGAAGTGGTAAAGAAGTATAAGGAGTGTGAGAGAACCTTATATACCATTCCTAGGAGAGAGAAAGAATCTTGAGTAATGACGATACGATCTTTTGAATCGGCGCCTGTAAAAGCGCGATTTGATAGCTGTGTTTCCCAAGGAAGACATCATCAGGCATGATGTTAGGAACCATTTCAAATTCACGCGCCCTTTGCAATTCTTATCCAATGACTCGGTTTGAAATCTTATCTTGTTACCGCCTTTCCAACTTCGAAAACGTTTCAAATTCTTTTGTAAACTGTGACCAACTCTTTCGCTTCATGTAAGGCTAACAATGTTCACGCCTCAATATATTGTACCACCATTGCATTTACAACCGAAGCTTCAAAACTGAAAATTTGGCATTAGTACCATGAACAAGAATTGAGAAAATCATAAAGATCATTGTGCAAGAGTGTGCCAATAGAAAAGAAATAAAGCAAATTATTTTTGGGATTTAAGTGATGTCTATTTAGACACAAAAAAAGTGGATCCTGGGCACAAATCGTTTCCTTCAAAGTCAAGAGAGACTTAGAAGTGTCTGTGTGGTTTCCCGTTGAAATACGATTAAATGTTTATTAAGAAACATTGAAAGGCATCTTTTCAAATTGAGGCTATAAGGGGTGGCTTTGCTTCAACCGAACATCAGTACTTGACATAAGACCGAAAGTTGGATGAAGTACTTGTAAGACCAATGTGGCCTATTAAACAAGTAGGTTTGATAATATATTCAGTGACTTGGTTAGATGATGTTGAGATCTAAAAAAATGGATCTTTTGGGAAGAAAAATATTGGTGTTAGACAATTCATAAAGATCTCACAAAAATAAAAAAGATTTCAAGGTACAGACCATCAAAGTGGTTTCGTTAACTCATGGGTGAAAAACTAGAACTTTGGAATGCTCACCGTCAATTCGTTTAAGGCATTGGATTTTGGGTCTCACATAGCACGTGGTGAAACGAAACTAAGATCATCAACACAGATGTTGTGTAACCATAAACGTTAGTGGTAAATGCTGAGAGTCTTAAGGGTTACGTATATGAGCCGAAATGAGATGGAGAAATAAGAGTAAGTGGTTAAAGAACCGAAAGTACCTCTACTATTAAAATGGACCAAGTAGATAACTCTTAACTCAATGTGAGAAGAGTAAGCTAGCTCATTACTTGAATGATTTTATCAGCCTAATTAGGAAGAAACAATTTGTATATATTGAATCAGTAAGGCTTCACTTACAGTCTTGGAGGCTTCGGTCGACATGCAGCATCATGCTTCTAGGGACACTTAGCTAGTACATAGATAAAGAGTGTTATACCTGCCCCAATCTCCATCACGAAAGTGCATCTGTGATACTGAAGTATAAAAAGAAAATATTTATGGATTTTACAAATTTTCTGAAAACATAAAGTAGAGTAAGCAAAAGATATACATAGTATACAAAGGATATGGAAGTTCCAAACCATAAGATGAAACAATCGCTCGCCTTGAAAAAGTATAAGAGGCCAAATAGACCGAGCCTTCGGTTCATTTCGGTTGTTAAAGAATTTTAAAAGAGCGAAAGTGAAAGTTGATGAGATTAAAACTTAATCTGGAAGATCGATTAGATCTTAAACAGGTAAATAAATATTAAACAGCAAAATTGAACGCAAAACAAAGAACAACTCAAGGATGAATCAAACGGGTCGAATGATTATAAAATAACCCTCAGAAGAGCTCGATTAAGAACATCAACTGTAGAGGGTTGGAGTTTACAAGAACGATAAAGAAATTTGTGATACTATTGTAATAATCTCTAAATCATTAACCTAATATGCATGCAAGCATATTCTTATATAGTAACCTCACAAGCTCATGGTTGGACAGGCCCAAAACCAGAGCACAAAATAAATGGACTAACAGCCGAGCCCAATGACGCAATCTTCAAACAAATCTTCAACCCAACAATCTCCCCCTTTGCATCAATTGGAGCGAGATCTTCACTTGTTACTTGGGCCAGCAGCGGCAGCGGGTACCTTCTTCTTCACGGTCTGAAACAGATGAGAGATCAGAGCAAGTATTGTCTGCCTGAATCTGATGTACCATTGGATCATGTCGTTGAAGTACTTGACATCGTCTGCTGCATTCTCTTTACACCTTCGGATGATCGATAGCACGTGCTCTAGACAAGCAGTGGTGTAAAGATTTTTGTCAGCTAAAGCAAAGAGACATTTCTGTCCTTCTACTCTAGTGAACATGACCGAATTGCGTCTCGGGTCGATCTTGCCCATCTTCATTTGATTGAGATCACTGGCCGATCCCACAGGAGCTATCTTCGGTTTCTTCTTGAAGACTGTTGCTACCTCCTGATCCATTAGGGCTACCTCCATGATGTAACAGACTAACATCCTTTTGAGATGGTCTAGAATTGGACCATATTCTGCTTCATTCGTCAAAAGGATGTTATGCAAAACAATCCAATCATGAGGATTTAGGTTCGGTAGATCTGCCAAAGATATAAGATGTTCGGTTCTAGCAGACCCTCTTATCACCCTGAACCGAACGTTGATGAATCTCCCTTCGGTATAAGGCTTTAAGACCCGAACGTTTACGATCTTCTGAGCGCTCCATGTTTGATATTGTGGTTGAGCGGCCTTCAGATAGAACTCGATAAGCTCCCTATCGACCTTAGGGTTCGGATGAGGGACTTCAAAAATGTTGGAGAAGGCGTGGAAGATAAACGCCTTTCGAGTCAACGGCATGTCGAACTGTGAATCGACCGAATTATAGCAGTCGAAGGAGATCACCGGCTCGAGCCATAGGATGCTAGGAGTATCTATGGCCTCCTTTATCATTCTCTCCCGAGTCCAGGCAGGGAAGAGAGTCTTCCTGCTCTCAAGGAGATCGTGGGCTTCTTTCTTCTTGCGTTCGGCTTCTTCAGCCTCTCGCGCCACACGAACATTGTCGTCTTCCACATTGCGACTGTTTTTGCGTTTAAGCAAGTCAGCAATGGTTTCCTTGTCATCTTCATCTTCTTCCTCAGCTATGTTCTTTCCTTTATCCTTCACACCCGAACCCGAAGCTTGACCAGTCGGAGGTGGTTCGGTTGTGTGAGTAGCTTTGGAGGAAGGAGGTGGTTTCGATCCGGACTTCACTTCTCCCCCTTGTTTCGGATCGGACACGAAACTAGGTAAGCCTTCAATTTTGCTGAGAAGGTCCAGGGTCGGAGCAAGTTTTTCAGCAAGGGTTCGCCTCACCGAATGATTGAGAATCGGATCGTGTGCTTCCAGGATGTTAGATAGTGCAGCGTGTACATCCGAAACACAAGATTTTATAACCTCCCGTTCGGATCGAAGAGCTTCAATCTGTTGCTGAGAGTTTGAAAGTTGAGAGCTCTTGACCTTTAGGGCGGTGGTTTTGCTTGCCAGAATGTCCATTAACGAATTTTCAGCTGTGAGATCCTCTTGAAGCTTAGCGAGGCGTTCGTCAATGGAGGCACGAAGGGCTGAGTTGTCATCGCTGATGGATTGGTGAAGGTTAGCGAATGACTGTAACTCCGTTGAGACGAACGTGGCCAATTGCTGAACGATTGGTTCCAACGTTGTCTTGGTAGAATCAGCGCTCTCCTGAAAGGACTTCAACAGGGAAGAGGCGTCATTGAATAGGTTATCGACTTTTGCGGTCACTGCCTCACAGGCTTTTGTCGAGGCGTCAATGGTGGCTGTGGCTGAAGCAACAGAATCATGCTGAGCCCTGGAGAAGGCGTCAACAATCTTCTGAAGAGCGGCTTCAGAGAGAGAGGACTGAGTGTTGGTGGATGACGCAAGAAGTAAGTCAACCTTCTCATTTAGCTCCTTTAGATACTTCTTTGTTACTGGAGCATCGTCCTCATCGTCACTTTGAAGGACCTTTAGGAGCTTTGGTCACTTGCTTCCCTTTTTCCGCCTTTTTGCCCTTAACAGGTTTGTCAGCATCGTGAAATGACTTCAGCATTTCCTGAGAAAGATGCCTAGGTCCAGACGCCTTGAATTCCTTAACGGTCCGGATGATTCTGCTGTCAGAAGGAACATCGCCGTACATTGTCTCCGAAATAGAGCCAATGAACGAGAACTTGGATGCATCAGAGACGATGATCTTTGTGGTATGAAAAGTACCGATCGAAGACATCGATGCACCTGCAGTAGTGGGAATATCGAATTTGTCCATCGCCCATTTTTTAATGAGAATCCAGAACCGGGCATACGACACCTCAGAATGTCGTGATGAAGAAGAAAGGCTCTGGATGAGCTGTTGCCAGAGGACCAACCCAAAGTCCAGAGTTACGCCGTTGTAAATGCCATACATAATCGACAGGAACAGTCGACTTGAACCATCGGATCCTGAGCTCCGTTCAGATAAGCCCTTGAAGAGGACTGTAAACATGCCGTTCCACTGTGGCGGCAAGCAGGATTTCTTAAACTTTGCGACGGAGGTGAGCACCTCCGTGTACCCCATATTATAGAACATGTTGTACAGATGCCCAATCGGAATCGTCTCCGGATTGATTCTTGTAGGATCAGCAGCCAACCCTAGCAATGTGCAGAATCTTTGTCGAGAAATGGAGGTCTTGTGATCAGCAACCTCGAAGAACACCCGCTCGACTGCTTTGTCGTAATATGCAGTCGCATACACCTGCGAGAGAATCTCCATGGGCACAGACTCAATCCTAGAGAGAGCTGGAGCGATTTGTGAGTACTTCAGGCACTCGATGATCGGCGACATATAAGAGTCGTACGCCAGAGGGTTTAAGTCGATCACCAAGCATTGGTGAGGACGTATGGGAAGGATGTGTGAGGTAGCATGGACTGAGGATGATTCTGCCATTGTTGAAGGTAGTAGAAGAAGATGAACAGTGAAGCTTTTGGGAGTTTTTGCTCTCTTGGAAATTCCGGATGCAGTAAAAACGTTAATGGGAGTATAGACTGCCTTTTATAGTGGGTGAATAGGAGAGAGAAAAATTGTTTCAAATCTTCTATGGAAATACGAAAGGGTTTCCGGAATGACAGATGCGTGACAGTTAAGGCATGCGATGATCACGTAGGAGAGAGAGTGTCAGATTCCTAGGATCACGCCGCCCAGCAAGCGCCGTTTCAGAGCATACTGTTTCAAATCCTCACGCGCCTTTAAGGGCCAGAGAGGTGTCGCTTGAAATTCGCACATGCATCCATGATGTCAGTAAAAGAATGGGCGTTTCAAATTCACACGCTTCCCCTTTTTAACTGCCGTTTGAATTTTAATCCTTTGATCTCCCGCCTGAGTCAGCAACCCTTTATCTTATCTTTTAAATGGCATCTTTTGAATTAAATACCCACGTGGATGATTTTTGACCACAGCTTGATAATTACCCACCAAAGCAATAATATAGCCTGTAATTATTAGTAACGGAATTTTGGAAAATCAAAGATTTTCGTGCAAAGAGTGTAAAAAGAAAAGAAATAAAGCAACTCTTTTTAGGAATGACTGTGATGTCAACAATGACATGAAACAAATGATCCCGGGCACGAATCTCTTCCTTCAAGATCAAGAGAGACCTCAAAGTGTTAATGTGGATTCCCGTTGAATGACGATCAAACGTTTATTAATAAATGTTGAAAGGCTTCTTTTAATTAGGCTAAGTAAGGGTGGGTTTCGCTTTGATTCAGCAATTCTAATCTTGAAATAAGAAAGAAAGTGAACAAAGTACTTGTGAGACCGGTGTAGTCTGTTGAACAAGTAGGTAGGAATTAATTTTAAATTGGCTTGGAAAATATAAAATCTCAGAAAAAAAAAATTAAAAACTGGATCCCAAGGGAAGAAATGTTATGGTGTTTAACAATTTCATAGGAATCACTCAAAAATAAAAATTTGAGATTTCAGTAAGATACATCCGTCAATTCTTTGGTGAAAACTTGAGCAAATTTATTGTTCACCGTCAATTCAGATTTGGTGTTGAGTTTTGGGTTCCACTCAGCTCGCAGTGGCATGAAACTGAGATCATAAACACAGTTGTTGTGTAACCATAAACCTCAGTGGTAAGTTCTGAGAGTCTCAAGGGTTACGTTGATGAAACGAATGTAATGGAGAAAAGTAATGGAGATGGTGTAAGAAATTAAAGTACCTCTGCTGCGAAAATAAGGACCAAGCAGAAAAACTCTTATCTCATGTGAGAAGAGAGTGAGGTAGCTCACGATTAGAATAAATGTGATAGCCTAATTGGGAAGACAAGGTTTGTTTATACCAAGTCATTAAGGCTATTATTCAGAATCTTATGACGCTTGGGACACATACAGCAGCATGCTTCTAGGGACTCTTAAGTAATCCAACAATTATATCCCCATAAACGAACGAACACTAAAAAGAAGAAAATATTTTTGGAGTTTTTGAGATATAAAAGAAAATAAAAAAAAAATTAAGCAAGAAAGAAAAGAATAACACTTAGAAAGAAAAAAACTTTGGAAAAATTTGGTAACCGAACCCGAGCGTTCAGTTGGCTTCGGTTCAAGAAAATTTTGAAAAACCGAACCCGAGCGTTCGGTTGGTTTCGATTCAAGATAATTTTGAAAAACCGAACCCGAGCGTTCGGTTGGTTTCGGTTCAAGAAAATTTTGAAAAACCAAACCCGAGCATTCGGTTGGTTTCGGTTCAAGAAAATTTTGAAAAACCGAACCCGAACCTTCAGTAGGTTTCGGTTTTGGAAAATTTTAGAAAACCAAGGAATTTAGACATGCAATCAGAAAATACTATTAACAATAAGATAAACAACTTTGTACAAGAAATATACAACCAAGAAAACTACCTTTGTGGTGATGAGCGAGTCAGATGATTTAACCGAACCTGAACGTTCGGTCAATTTCGCTTCTTATGTTTGAGGTTGAGAGGTAGTTTGAGGTACTGACTCTGATTCCATCATACCTAGCCCTTGTAAAATTCTGTTGAATGATGCTTCAGGAAGAGCTTTGGTAAAGACATCAGCCAGTTGATCAGTGGTTCTTACAAAGTTTACTTCGACGTTTCCATCTTCCACATGATCTTTGATGAAGTGATACCTCAGTGCTATGTATTTGGTTTTAGAGTGTTGCACTGGGTTATGACAGATCCTAATTGCACTTTCAGAGTCACAATATAGTGGGATCTTCTTCATATTGAGTCCATAGTCTCGAAGTTGACTCTGGATCCAAATCACTTGGGAGGTACATGATGCAGCGGCTATGTATTCCGCTTCGGCAGTAGACAACGACACGCACGTTTGTTTCTTAGATTGCCAACTAACCAACTTCCCGTCAAGGAATTGACAGCCGCCAGTGGTGCTTTTTCTGTCGAGTCCACATCCTCCAAGGTCAGCATCTGAATAGGCTTGAACGAAGAAGCCTGAGTTGGAAGGATACCATAGACCTAAGGAGGCAGTTCGCTTGAGATAACGTAAAATGTTCTTCACTGCAAGCATGTGAGGTTTGCATGGGTTTGCCTGAAATCTAGCATAGTAACACACAGAAAACATGATGTCAGGCCTGTAAGATACATTAATGAGCCTATCATTTAACGATAGAGCGTGATATCAGCAGCCGGTTTGTCTAGAGATGGAGTTAGCTTGGTGTCGAATGCCATTGGGACTTTGACTTTGGAGTCTCCCATCATACCAAACTTTTCTAGGAGAGTTTTCGTGTAAGCTTCCTGATTGATAAAGATGCCTTCGGGTCCCTGTCTAATATTTAAACCAAGGAAAAAGTTAATATGACCCATTGAGCTCATTTCAAATTTAGTCTCCATCAGCTTTCTGAATTCAGCTGTTAGGCTGGGATTCGTTGAGCCAAAGATGATGTCATCGACATAAATTTGAACTATCATAAGGTGGTTACCTTCCTTTTTGCGAAAGAAGGTTGGGTCAACCGAACCTTGTTTGAATTTAGACATCTTTAAGAATTTAGTTAGCGTTTCATACCAGGCTCTCGGAGCTTGTTTGAGGCCATACACAGCTTTATCCAGAATGTAGCAATGATTTGGATATTTTTCGTTTACGAACCCAGGAGGTTGCCCCACATACACGGTTTCTTCGAGTTCTCCATTAAGAAATGCACACTTGACGTCCATTTGGAAAACTTCAAAGTTTTTGTGGGCAGCGTAAGCAAGAAATATTCTTACAGATTCCAGCCTAGCTACAGGAGCTAAAGTCTCTTCATAATCAATCCCTTCCTCCTGACAATATCCCTTTACTACCAGACGAGCTTTGTTCCTTATAACATTCCCTTCCTTGTCCATTTTATTCCTAAAGACCCATTTGAGACCAACAACCGAGGCATCTGGAGGAGCTGGAATGAGGCACCAGACTTTGTTCCTTTCAAATTCGTTCAGTTCATCTTGCATTGCTTGAACCCAATCGGAGTGATCGAGAGCAGTGTTAACTATCTTCGGTTCAACTTTTGATACGAATGAGTTAAACATACAAAACTCAACTTTAGAAAATAAGGATGTCTGTTTTGCCTTCAGTTGTGATCGGGTCAGAACCTTTTCAAAGACATCACCAACCACTTGAGAGATAGGATGATCTCTGGTCCATTTGGTAAGAGGAGGGTAGTTTGGATCAAAGGTGGGGTCCAGTTCAGTGTTGATCATTTCTTCTGGCTCGGATTGGCTTTCATAGTCGAGCGTCATATCAGCTTGCTCCCCCTCGATAGATGAGCGTTCTGGAATGTTTGGAGAAACTTGTGGTCCAGAGGTTTCTTGTGGTGCTTGGTATTCAGGCGTTGATGCACCATCGGTTGGTGAAGCACTTTCGGTTGGAGTTGGACTTTCGGTAGCAGTTGTAGAGCTTGGCTCCCCCTCAACATGTGAGCTTGGCTCCCCCTCGACTGAAGCATCGTTGGATGGAGGTTCATCAGAATTCGATCCTCCTTTGTTCATTCTCCTGGCAGCTTCTTCGACAATTTGCTTCATATGGTCTACCTTGTTGTCTGCCGCGCCTGCTTCTGAGAGAGTAGCTTTGTCTGGTTCGTCAAATAGCTCCACAAACTTCTCGAATAGATTAGCGATCGAGACTGTAACCTGGCCAGTTTGAGGAAAGATTTACCCAGCGATGTCTTCTTTGGCCTGTAGCTTTTTGACATAGCTATCGTCAAAAGTCACGTAATAGGTCTCTTCGATTTTTCTCGAACGCTTGTTTAGGACTCTGTATGCTTTGGAAGTGAGAGAGTAGCCCAGAAAGATTCCCTCATCAGCTTTGACATCGAACTTGTTGCGGTGTTCTTTAGAGTTAAAGATGAAACACCGTGAGCCGAACACATGGAAGAATTTCACATTGGGCTTCCTGTTGTTGAGAATCTCATAAGGTGTGAGCGTGAATCGCTTGTTGAGATAGGACCTGTTCTGTGTAAAACAAGCAGCAGAAATTGCATCATCCCAAAAGTAAAGAGGTAAGGAAGCAAAACTTAGCATAGTTCGGGAAGCTTCACACAAAGATCGGTTTCATCTTTCGACAATTCCGTTCTGTTGAGGTGTGTAGGGAGCTGAGAAGTTGTGACTTATTCCCTTTTCTGCTAGAAATTCTTCAAATTCCCTGTTCTTGAATTCCAGACCATTGTTGCTTCTGATGTTGCGAACAACCTTCTTGAGCTGTACTTCAATCTGCTTGATGAACACTTTCAGCTTATGAGTCGCTTCAGATTTGAGCTTTAGAAAGAACACCCATGTAAATCGTGAAAAGTCATCAATAATAACAAGAATATACTTGCTACCACCGATGCTTTCGATAGATGATGGACCACACAAATCAATATGAAGTAATTCGAGTGGTTCAACAACTTTTGTGTTAATTATAGATGGATGACTTTGACGACTCTGCTTCCCCATTTCGCATGCGGCACACAAGTGATCTTTGTCGAACTTGAGCAATGGAAGGCCTCGAGCATGACCTCCAGTGACAAGTTTGTTGATATCTTTAAAGTTGAGATGAGAGAGTCTTCGGTGCCATAACCAGCTTTCGTCAGATTGTGCTTTTGATAACAAGCATATAGCTGGGTTTCCTTTGATGGGTTTGAGGTTTAGAGGAAACATTTCACCCTTACGTTCAGATTTGAGAATTACTTTCTTCGTCTTCTTCTCAATAATTTCAGAACCTTCATCGTCGAATGAGACTTTGAGACCTGTACCTCCAACAAGCTGAGATACACTGATGAGGTTGTGTTGTAGTCCTTCCACATATGCCACCTTCCTTATAGTAAAATTACCATTAGATATCATTCCGTATCCCTTTATGGTGCCGAAAGAGTTGTTTCCAAACTTGACGTTGCCACCATTTGAAAGAGACCTGTATTCCCTGAGCTCTTCTTTCCTCCCTGTCATGTGACGCGAGCAGCCACTATCGATGTACCATTCTTCGTCGAACTGCTCGTCACTTATAACCTGCAAAAATTAAGCAGATTTAGGAACCCAAAGTTTCTTGGGTCCACGTGAGCTTTTCATAGGAACAGGAATAGTAAGAGAGATGTCAACAAGATATGTTCGTTTTATAAGTGTTGTTTCATCTTTCTTTTTGATGGTAAAGACTTTTATTTTATTAGGATTAGGTTTGTTCGGTTTAGACTCTGGATTGGATGCATTAATCTTCTGTTTGCCTTTTTGTTCAGCTGACAAATGAGATTTTTGAGAACGAACGGAATGAGCTTTTGAGTGAGATGGAGATGACTTGGAAGAATTAGAAGAATTAGATGAGTGAGAAGGAGTGGGCTTAGATTGAGATGACTTCTTGGCTGGAGACTCTAGGTGACCCTTTTGCTTTTGATCATTGATGCGACTGACCTTAGAGTTTTGATTTCTTTTGACTTCAGAACCGATCCTTTGCTTTCGGTTGGAGTAGTTCTCTGAACCGAACATATGCTTTCGGTTGGAGTCATCCTCAGAACCGAACCTTTGCTTTTGGTTGGTATTCTCTTCCGAACCGAACCTTGGCTTTCGGTTGTTGTGGCTCTCGTGCTTTTTAACAGGATTATTCTCAACTTTTAGATTCTTGTCTTGATGTGAGAAATATGCATTCTGGGATTGCCAGAATTGTTTCCTTTCAGATAGATTCTTCCTGTATCTCTAGTTCCTTTCACGTTTCTGATTCCTCATCTGCTTCGGTTGATGATGGATATTGGCTTTCATTTTCGGTTTCGCCTTAGCTGGTTTACTTTGAACTGTGGGAGTTTCACTTTGAACTGAGGAACTAGAGGGAATGTCTTCTTTTGCCGAACTTCCATTTTCTTGAGGAATATCTTTCGTACCACTGGTACTTGGCACATCAAAATTATCTGGCTTATTCAAGGGTTCTGGTATGTATCTACCTTTACTTATCCATGAGGTCCTCTCTGATAAGCCTACCGTTTCATCTGCATTATCGATTGGAGCGGACCAGAAGAACTCATCGCAGCCATCAGCATTGTCTTCGTTTACAATAGTTGTGAGTTCAGCAATCTGATGTTCGGTTACTCCAGTGACCTTGTACACTTGATTTGGAGTGGTCCTGACCTTTTGATATACAACCGCTTTTTCTGCTAAGGTCGGGGACTTTTGTTGGGACAATCGAGCGAACTCCACTGAATTTTCAGAAATTAGATTCTTGTGGTTTTCAAGTTCGCTTTTTACAAATTCTGAGCAGTCAACCGTGTCCTCTACAGAAATTTCACTCATGTTGTCATCCTCATTAAGCTCAGATGCATTTTCAACATCAATTTTGTTTTCTGAGCTCAAGTTGGCGTTTAAAGAGTCAAATTTGTGTATGGTTTCGGTTCTCAGTTTAAGTCTATCATTTTCATCCAAAAGGTTTTTAAGCATGTCCTTATGGTCCTTGGATTTAATGAAAGATTCTATTTTGTCCAGTCCATACATATAGGTCGGATTGACGTCATCAGATGATATCACACTCTCACAATTATAAGCTTAGGCATCAATTTCATCCTCCTTAAACTCAAGGAAGGGCAAAATCATGCGATGAATCTTTTGGCCTATTTCACAGTCCAAGTGAAGCTGAGTAATATTACTGTAAAGACGTTTTGCAATTAAACAAAAAACATTCCGCTGTTTTAACAACTTTAAATTGTCTCTTTGTAAATAAATGTTTTCGTCTTTTATTTTAACTAATTCAGACTCCTTCAACTCGATCCACATGCGCCGCTCCTCACTCTTCGAAGACGCCCTGCTTAATTGATCAGTTAGGTTAGAATTGGTGACTCGAGTTTGAGTTAAACTACTATCTAAATGAGAGATTCGTGAATTAACATTTTTTAGTTCTTTTTCATATGAGCTTTGTGGTACTTTAAATAAAACAAAAACCGATTGTACCTTCTTGATCAGTTCGTCGAGTTCGTTGAACTGCACGCTGAGCAGTTTGGCTGTAAAGCACATATCCTGTTGCTCCTTTCGTTCATTGCTTCCACCATCAGTGTTGTATCCCCTCATCTGAGATACATCGGACACCATAAAGCACCGTCCTCCACTGCTCTCCTCTTTTGCCACATAAGCCTTTCCATGGGAAGGCTTCCTCACTTCATCGTCTTCTGAGTCGGTTGACCAAACTTCTACTCCACCGAACTCGTCATCAGCAACCGAACCCTGCACAATTAGAGCATTCATGGAAGGGTTAGCGGTAGATTTCTTCTTCCTTATCTCATCAAGCTTTTTCTGCAGCAAAGTTTCCTCATCCTTTTCACCCATCTTTTTGAGGACACCATCCTTAGCATAGTGGTTTTTTCCTCCACAGTAGTAGCAACTTACTCCAGAATCACCATATGCCTTCGTTTCCTTCTTGGACTCTTCAACCTTCGGCTCATTGTTAACCTTTTCTAAACTATAACTCCCCTGCCAGTTTCTGTTTTTGTTGCTGGGGAATTTCTTCTTAATGAACCTCTTGGGGTTAGACACCATCATAGCATAATCCTCAGACGTGAGGTCATACTCCTCCAAGTTGAGGTCTTCATCCTCCATCACAGCTTTACTTTTTGATAGGAGGGCCAGCGAACCTAGGCTTGAGACAACATTCTTTTCCTGCAGCACAATCTTCTCCTGAGACTTGAGAATACCCACCAGTTTCGCCAAAGAATATGATTTAAACTGCTCATGGGCTTTAACTGTTGACACCACTGCTCTCCACTCTGACCTTAGACCATTTAAGAACGTAACCTTCTGCTTGATAAGCTTCCTTTCGATGTCATGTTTGATCATCTTGCTGAGAAGATGATTGAAGCGATCGAACGTCTGGGTCACAGTTTCTTCGGCTCCTTGCCTGAATTCTCCAAACTCATATAAGAGCAAGGTTTGGATAGAATGTTCAAGATCCTCGTCTGTAGAGTACAGTTCACAAAGTCTATCCCAAACTTCCTTTGCCGTCGTGCATGAGCTTACCAACCTGAAAGTGTCGGACTGAAGGGCGAATCTGATCAATCTTAACGCCTTGATATTGCACTGGAATTTATCCTTTTCATCTTGCGAAATATCTTTAATATCCTTCAGTAGATCATTGTACTCCTTTTGAGTTTTGATAATCCTCGACGTTGCAGAGTGAGAAAATGGTCCATTGATAATTGCTTCCCATATGAGGTATCCATTATCCTCAGATCCTATAACATAGTCTTCGAAGTGATGCGCCCAAACTTCATAATCATGGGTATATAGGATGGGAATCTTCGTGGTTGAACCAATGTTGTTGGAAATATTGATGGGATTCGATTGCGTCTCGTCCATAATGATCGAATAACCTGTTTAAAGATCAGACTTGTAATAAATCAGATTAGAGCAAAACAATAAATATCAAGATACGTCAATAATGAGATGACGGCTCATTAAATATCAGTAATTGCAGAAAAACCCTAATTGAAACCATTTCACAGAAAAGAAGTGTATCGATTACACAGCCTCCTACTCTGATACCAATTGATGAGATTAAAACTTAATCTGGAAGATCGATTAGATCTTAAACAGGTAAATAAATATTAAACAGCAAGAATGAACGCAAAACAAAGAACAACTCAAGGATGAATCAAACGGGTCGAATGATTATAAAATAACCCTCAGAAGAGCTCGATTAAGAACATCAACTGTAGAGGGTTGGAGTTTACAAGAACGATAAAGAAATATGTGATACTATCGTAATAATCTCTAAATCATTAACCTAATATGCATGCAAGCATATTCTTATATAGTAACCTCACAAGCTGACGGTTGGACAGGCCCAAAACCGGAGCACAAAATAAATGGACTAACAGCCGAGCCCAATGACGAAATCTTCAAACAAATCTTCAACCCAACAAAAGTTATTCTTAATGAAATGAGTGTGATTTTGGAACTGACTCAGCTTCGATCATTCCTAAGCCTTATAGTATTTTATTAAACGATGCTTCAGGTAAGGCCTTAGTGAAGATGTCAGCCAATTGATCAGAGGACTGAACGAAGTGAATTTCAACATTCCTATCTTCTACGTGATCCTTGATGAAGTGATATCTCAGTGCTATCTGTTTTGTCTTGGAATGTTGCACTGGATTATGACAGATCCTGATGGTGCTTTCAGAGTCGCAATAAAGAGGAATCTTCTTCATATTTAGAACATAATCTCTTAATTGGCTTTGGATCCAAGTGACCTGGGAAGTGCAAGATGCTGCAGCAATATACTTAGCTTCGGTTGTAGAGAATAAAACGTATTTTTGTTTCTTAGACTGCCAACTGACTAGTTAACCGTCTAGGAATTGACATCCTCCTGTAGTGCTCTTTCGGTCCAAATCGCATCCTCCAAGATCAGCATCAGAGAATGCTTGAACGAAAAATCCTGATTTAGCAGGATACAACAGACCGAGAGAAGAGGTTCGCTTCAAATATCTAAAGATGTTCTTAATAGCCACCATATGAGGTTCACGTGGATTAGCTTGGAACCTAGCATAGTAACAAACAAAAAACATAATGTCTGGTCTACTAGCTGTTAGATACATTAGAGACCCTATCATTTGACATCCTCCTGTAGTGCTCATTCGGTCCAAACCGCATCCTCCAAGATCAGCATCAGAGAATGCTTGAACGAAAAATCCTGATTTAGCAGGATACAACAGACCGAGAGAAGAGGTTCGCTTCAAATATCTAAAGGTGTTCTTAATAGCCACCATATGAGGTTCGCGTGGATTAGCTTGGAACCTGGCACGGTAACAAACAGAAAACATAATGTCTGGTCTACTAGCTGTTAGATACATTAGAGACCTTATCATTTGCCGATAGAGAGTCATATCAACAGCCGGTTTCTCTAAATATTATGTTAACTTCGTTCCAAATGCCATAGGAACCTTCACTTTGGAATCTCCCATCATGCCAAACTTAGCTAGTAAGGTCTTCGTGTAAGCCTCCTGATTGATAAATATGCCTTCGGGTCCCTATATAATACTCAAGCCAAGGAAAAAGTGAATTGGACCCACTGAACTCATCTCAAACTTAGTCTCCATCAACTTCCTGAATTCAGCTGTTAGGATAGGATTCGTAGAACTGAAGATGATGTCATCGACGTAAATTTAGACGACCAATAAGTGGTCACCCTCTTTCTTTCAAAAGAAGGTTGGGTCAACCAAACCTTGTTTAAACTTGGACATTTTTAGAAATCGCGTAAGCGTTTCATACCAGGCTCTAAGAGCTTGCTTCAACCCATAGATGGCTTTATCCAGAATATAACAGTGATCAGGATATCTTTCGTTCATGAAACCTGGTGGTTGCTCAACATGTACAGTCTCTTCTATTTCTCCATTCAGGAAGGCACACTTGACATCCATTTGAAACACTTCAAAGTTTTTGTGTGCAACATATGCCAGAAAGATTCGCACTGATTTAACCTTGCTACAGGAGCGAAGGTTTCTTCATAGTCTATACCTTCTTCCTGACAATATCCCTTCACAACCAACCTTGCTTTATTACGAATCACATTCCTTTCTTTATCCATTTTGTTTCTAAAATCCCATTTACAACCAACTACAGATCCATCCTTTGGTGTGGGTATTAATCTCCAAACTCGATTTCGTTCAAACTCATGCAGTTCGTCTTGCATTTCCTGTACCCAGTCTGAGTGATCGAGTGCAATATTAAGCGTTTTCGGTACTATTTTAGAGACAAACGAATTAAACTTGCAAAATTCTACTGGAGAGAATAGAGCAGTTTGTTTCGCCTTTATTTGAGACCGAGTAAGAACTCCCTCAAATGATTCACCGATTACATGAGTTTTTGGATGATCACTTGTCCATTTTGTGAGAGGAGGGTAGTTTGGATCATAAACAGGATCCAATTCGGCATTTATTTCCTCTTCCAATTCTGATTGAGTATCCGAATTATCATTTGTATTATGATTCTCCCCCCTCGAATGATGAGACTTTCAACATTAGGATCAGAATGCTCCCTCTCGAATGGAATGTCGTGGGTCGTTGCTAGTGATGGATTTTGCTCTTGGAATAACGAATCAGGGTTATTTGATGAGGATGAACCCTCCCCCTGGAATATAGAACTTTCTTTTGGGGGTTCAGTTGGACCTGGCTGTTCAGTTGGTCATTGATGTTCGCTTTCCATCTCTTTTGCTGCTTCATCGATAATTTTCTTCAAGTTGTCGATCTTGTTGTCAGTTGCCTTTGTCTTAGAATTAATTGCTCTCTTTGGTTCATCAAAGAGCAACATGTATTCTTCAAATAGATTAGCAATTGGGACCGAGACTTGTCCTGATGCTGGAAAGATTTCCTTTGTTGGTCCTTTACTTGATTGAAGTTTCTTCACGTAATCATCATCAAAGGTGACGTAATAGATTTCTTCAATTTTCTTTGAACGCTTATTCAGAACCCTATATGCTTTTGAAGTTAGCGAGTAACCAAGAAAAATCCTTTCATCCGCCTTTACATCGAACTTGTTTCGGCTCTCTTTGGAGTTGAAAATAAATCACCTTAAACCAAACACATGGAAGAACTTGACATTCAGCTTGTGAATATTCAAGATTTCGTACGAAGTTATTTAAAATCGCTTGTTGAGGAAGGATCGGTTCTGGGTATAGCAGGCAACAGCTATTGCATCAGCCCAGAAGTACAAGGGTAAGGAGGCGAAGCTGAGCATGGTTCGGGCTGCTTCACACAAAGAGTGGTTTTGCCTTTCAACTATGTCATTCTGTTGTGGAGTGTAGGGAGCTGAGAAGTTGTCAGACACTCCCTTATCAACAAGAAATTCTTCGAACTCTTGATTTTTAAATTCCAACCCGTTGTCACTTCGGATATTTCTAACCACCTTTTGCAGTTGAAATTCCGCTTGCTTTATAAATGCTTTGAGATTAGGAGTCGCCTCTGCTTTCTGTTTAAGAAAGAAAATCCAAGTGAAATGTGAAAAGTCATCGACAATTACTAAAATGTACTTATTACCACCGATGCTTTCGATTGCTGAAGAACCACACAAGTCGATGTGTAGAAGCTCAAGTTGTTCGATGATCTTTGTGTTAATACGAGTGGGATGACTCTTTCGGCTTTGCTTTCCCATCTCGCATGCAATGCACAAGTGTTCCTTATCAAATTTGAGAAGGGGAAGTCCTCGTACATGATCACCGAAAATCAACATGTTGATGTCCTTAAAGTTGAGATGTGAGAGCCTTCGGTGCCACAGCCAACTTTCATCATAGTGTGCTTTCATTAAAAGATATACAACTGGATTTCCTTGAATTGGGTTAAGATTTAGAGGATACATCTCTCCTTTTCACTTGGATTTTATAGGACATTCTTCGTCTTCTTTTCAACAATCTCAGAACCTTCATCATCGAACGAAACTTTCAAGCCAGTTCCCATGACTAGTTGAGAGACGCTGATGAGATTTTGTTGTAATCCCTCTACATATGCTACCTTCAGGATTGAGAATTCATCGTTTGTGATCATTCCATAGCCTTTAATTGTTCCATAATAATTACTCCCGTATTTGACACATCCACCATCCTTAAGGGACCGGAACTCCCTTAGCTTTTCCCTCCTTCCTGTCATGTGACGTGAGTAGGCACTGTCAATATACCATTCGTCGTCAAACTGTTCGTCACTTATAGCCTGCAAAAATTAAGCAGATTTAGGAACGCAAAGTTTCTTGGGTCCTCGTGAGCCTTTTACAGGACTGGGAATTGCAACAGAAAGATCAACCAAATATGTTCTTTTTATTAAAGTGGTTTCATCTTTTCTTTTGATGGAAAAACCCTTGATTTTATTGTTTTCTTGTTTTGGCTTATTTGAAGCTGACTGTTTATTTTTGTTTTGATTCTCATTTCAACTTGTCTTTTGATTCCTAGGGTTAGCTAATGTCTTCTTGGTATGAACTTCAGGGTGCGAGACTAGCTTTCCCTTTTCTTTGATATCCTTGATTAGGTTCGGCTTTGGTTGATGATGGACTTTAGGACTGAAGCTGGTCTTTCGGTTCTTATGACTGCTTGAATCTGCACCGAAACTGTTTCTCCGGTTTGTTTAGCTGCAAGACTGACAGTGAATACATGGACCTTTGTTTATCTAAGGGCTTACTTTCGTCTGTGGATTTGATACCTTGTGAATGTGATTAGCATTTTGAGAATTCCAAAATTGCTTTCTCTCTTTGAGATTCTTCTGGTATCTTCTATTCCTTTGACATGTTTGCTCAGCAATTTGTTTTTGATATTTGTGAATTTTTTTCCTTTGGTTTTGGTTCATCTTTATGAGCTTCGCTTTGAGATGATTCTCTTGATTCCTTTTCCATTTTGCCTTGAATTTCTTTAGTACCGCTTGTACTTGGCTTATCAAATCTTGAAGGCTTGTTGACAGGTTCAGCCACATATATGCCCTTGGCTCTCCGTGAGGTTTGCTCTGACAGACCTACCGTTTCGTCTGCATTGTCAATGGGAGCTGACTAGAAAAAATTATCACACCCATCAGCATTGTCTTCATCTACCAAAGAAGTTAGCTCAACTGTTTGCTTCTTGGTAACTCCAGTGGTGGCATATACTTGATTCGGTACAATTTTCACCTTGTTGTATACCACTGCCTTTTCTTTAAGGAATTTGGACTTGTCCTTCGACATACGAGCGAATGCATGGAGTTTTCAGATATGAGAGGTTTTGCCGGTTTGGGTTCGCTTTTGAGGAATTCAGAGCAATCGAGCTCATCACATTCTAAAATTTCACTTATATCACTCTCCTCCTCAAATTCAGAAGCATTTTCCACACTCATCTTATTTTCTGAACTTAGTTTGGTACTCATTAAGTCAAATTTCTGCATGGTTTCGGTCTTTATTTTCAATTTGTCATTTTCATCCAATAAATTCCTAAGCATGTCCTTATGGTCTTTGGACTTAATAAAGGACTAAATTTTGTCCAGACCAATCCTATAAGCATCTGAAACCAAATGTGATGATAGAATAGATTCACAATTATAGCAATCTAAATCAACTTCATCCTCCTTAAATTCAAGAAACGGAAAAATCATTTTGTGAACCTTTTTGCCAATGTCACAATTCAAATGTAACTGAGTAATATTAGTCTAAAGACGTTTAGCAATTAAGCAAAAAATATTCCTTTGTTTTAAAAACTTCAAATTGTCACGCTATAAATAAATTAACTCATCTTTCGTTCTAACGAAATCTAACTCCGTCTTCTCGATACACATCCTTTGCTCCTCACTCTTGGATGTCACCCTGCTAAATTGATCGGTTAAGTTAGCATTTGTGAGGTGTGTTTGCATTAAACTTCCACTCAAACTAGAAATTTTAAATTTAAATTCATTTAATTCCTTTTCATAGTTTGTTACAGCTATTTTAAGTGATTCGAGAATGGATTGTACCTTCTTGATCAACTGATCGCAGTCGTTGATCCTTTCGCTCACAGGTTTGGCGGAAAAACACTTATCTTCCTTCTAATTCACCTCATCACACTCGCCTTCGGTTGCGTAACCCCTCATTTGTGACACTCAAGTTGTCACCATCAAGCATCTCCCAGCGAACTCAGCACTATCTTCTTTCACCACAAAAGCCCTGGCATGCGTGGGTTTACGTACCTCATCATCTTCAGAGTCTGTAGACCAAACCTCCACACCACCGAACTCATCATCAACAACATTATCCTGAACAATCAAAGGATTCATAGAATTGTTAGTGGCTTTCTTCTTCTTTATCTCCTCCATCTTGCGCATATGGTATGCTTCATCATCTTCACCCTCCTTCTTCTCTGATAGCTTTCTTAACATGCAATCTTTGGCAAAGTGGTTTTTGCTATGGCAGAAGTTGCAATCGTATCCGGAGTCCCCTACTAGTTTTCTCTCCTTTTTCTCTTCTTCTTTCTGAGGATTGTTTTTGATCTCCTCTTTCACTTTTTCCAAGCTGTAGCTTCCCTGCCAGTTTCGGTTCTTAGCAACAGGGAACTTTTTGCGAGCAAACCTCTTTGGGTTGGAAACCATCATTGCATATTCTTCCCTTGTCAGATCACATTCTGACATTTCTGACTCTTCTTCATCTTCTGCCACACTATTCGCCTTAGAGAGAAGGGCCAAGGATCCCATATTAGACACCACTTTCGCTTCCCTTGTCACAACACTTTCATGAGACTTCACAGTTGAAGCATAAATTTTAAGCTGTTCGTGAGCCTTCACAGTTGATGCCACAGCCATCCATTCAGGTCTTAAACCATTCTGAAATGTGACCTTCTGTTCGATCACTTCTCTACCAATACCGTGCTTGATCATCTTGCTCAAAAGATGGTTGAAACGATCGAATGCCTGAATAAGTTTTCCATCTGGCTTTTTTTGGAAAGCATCGAACTCGGAGAGCAATAGAGTTTGGATAGAATGTTCCAGGTCCTCATCAGTGGAATACAGCTCTTTGAGTCTATCCCATATCTCTTTTGATGTAGTGCATGGGCTTACCAGACGAAAACTATCGGACTACAAAGCAAATCTAATCATTCTCATGGCTTTAACATTACATAAAAACTTTTCTTTCTCGTCTTGAGGAATCTTCTCCGCGTCAGTTAAGAGTTTGTTGTACTCCTTTTGAGTCTGTATGGTTCTATTTGTTCCAGAATGAACAAAGGGACACAATGTTATTGCTTCCCAGATAAGATAATTGTTGCCTTCAGAACCAACGATGTAGTCTTCAAAGTGATGCGTCCAAACATCATAATCTTGAGTGTATAGAATTGGGATTCTAGTTGTGGATCCAATGTTATTGGAGATATTGATCGGATTGGTTTGTGAATCGTCGAGAGACGTGATGACCTTTTTCAGATATCTGCTAAGAATCAGACTTGTAAAGATTGAATTAGGGTTTTATCAAAAGCAAGAAACAGCGTTAATGGAGAGATGAAGGCTCCTACAGATTCGATAAAAGCGGAAGCCCTAAAATTTTTCTTCCAACAGAAGAGATGCGTATATATTACACAGTCTCCTGCTCTGATACCAATTGATGATAATAATATTCTCTATGATCGATAGATTCAATCAGATATCAATGAAAAAAATAATAAGTAATAGATAATGATAAACACCAAGATGAATCAAACGAGTGTCAAATGATTAATATGCTCCACCTTAGAAGAATGCAACGTGAATTACTACTGTAAAGGTATGTTAGGGTTACAATCTAAGATCTATCAAAATAAAACAAGAAGCATAATTAATATAATGCATGCACGCATTATATATATACTAAACCCTAAAACAAAACATGGCTGGACAGGCCCAGACCGAGAATACAAATGGACCGAAATGCTAAGCCCAATAACGCAATCTCTTGGACTCTACACACAAGATCCATAGAAGCCCACTAATGGCCCAATTTTCCAAATTGCGCCCAACCCTTACATGGACCTTTCCTTAAACCCATTTACTTTTTTGAACCAAAACATGTAATCATAGCTAGCCAAAATAAACCTCAAACAATACAAACCTAAATAATAGCCCAAACTCGAAATGACACCACAAGTCCCAATAAGGCCCAAATCCATCATGGACCTATCCCGAGTGTTGGGTCAAAAAATATGGTTTATACTTTACTTTTCTAGAAAAATATTTTTTTTGTGTCTTGGACCGTAAACAATTTGGTGTTTACGGCCCAAGTTCAATTAGCCCATACTCCCAAGTATAAATATGGGTGTTAGGGTGTGAGGAACTGACTGACGAACCCTAAGGAGTGTACGGCCAGAGAGGAACTTTAGTGTGTGTTATTGTGTGTGAATCTTGTGTAAGGAACTTAATTCATATCAACAATACACTCAAGATTCAACATATTCTTCTTCTCCTTCTCTTTTATTGTGATCTGGCATCATCCATTTGATTGGGATTCCGCACCATCAAGCGGATCGGATTGATACACAGGCAGATTAGGGACTTACAATTGGTATCAGAGTCAAGTTGTATCAGTCAATTTTGTCAGATTTGGGGCATTATTTGATCTTATTTTCGAAATATTTTTGCGTTTTTGGATAGATCTCGCAAAAATAAGGGGGGTTTGTTCTTCGTGTTTTCCATAAAAAAGGGTTTTTGATCGAGTTTTGGAGCTTCAAAGTCGAAAAATCGGTGTTTTTGATCGGAGTTTACGGCCGGCGGCTAGGGTTTCGGAGTTCACGGCTGGAGCTTACTGCTGGAAAGAGTTAATGGCCGGAAATTGTTCACGGTCGCCGGAGGTTTGCGGCCTCAGCTCAACTCGGATCACGGCTCGGAATTTGCGGCTCGGCTCAGTGGCCGGCTAAGCAGCAGCTCGCATCGCAGCTTCAAATAAAAAAAAAAAAAGAGGGAGCGACTTTGCAGGGCCAGGAATCAAACCCACGACCTCAAGTTCATAATCTCAACGCGTTTAACCAACTCAACCATCCAACACCTTGTTTCTTACCTTCGAATTTTTAGACTTAACATCTCTTTCTCGCTTCCAAGTTTCGAAATTTGACAAAAACAGCCCAAAAATATCAATTTCTTTTTATTTTTAAATCCCTTTTTCAACCCAAAATTTTTAGTTTTTATTTTATTTTATTTTATTTTATTTTATTTATTTTAGTTTTAATTTTTGACTTTTGTCTTATAAAAAAATAATAAAAAATAAAATAAAATAAAATAATAATAATAATAATAAAATAATAAAATAATAAAAAAAATTGTTTTTATTTTGACTTTTTATTTCAAATTTTGACTTTGACTTTCAGGTTTGACCTTTGACTTTAAACTTTGACTTTTTCATTTAATTTTTAAATTTTCAAATTTAACTTTTCGGTTTGACTTTTAAGTTTGACCTTTGACTTTAAACTTTGACTTTTCGGTTTGACTTTCAAGTTTGACTTTTTCAAGGTTGGCTTTTTCATGTTTGACTTTTGAGTTGGATTTTTTTTTTTAATTTGACTTTTAAGTTTTATTTTAGCTTCTAGTTGTGTTTTTTAATTGATTTTAAGGTCTACGAGGGAGTTGAAAACATGAAAGAGAGTCGTCAGGATATGTTATGACAAAATTTCAACATTTTTGATTATATCCCTGGAGAAACCCTCGAAACTCAGTTGCAGCGATTTACTACACTCACTACTGAGATGAATATAGTCGGGATCTTCTTGACAAAGTCCGAGATAAACAAAAAGCTGCTAAATTCACTTCCGAAATCTTGGGATATGAACGTGGCTATCATCAAAAAGACAAAAGATCTCAATTATCTTAGTCTTGCTGATGGAATTCAAGAACTTGATGCTTTGAAGTGTAGAGAAACAATGAGTTCTGAAAACATTCCGGTCACTGAAGTTACATGTACTCCAGCTTGTGAAGCTACGATTCTTCGGGAACAAATTGATTTATTTAAAAGAGAAGTTAAGGACCTGAGATATGAAGGATATCAACTGAGGAAACGACAGAAACCCCTGAAGGCTGAGTTAGAAGCAAAAACCAAGGACTTTAGGAAACTTCAGGAAAAGTATAGCAACAAGTGTGAAAATTATGATTATGTTAAGAGACAACTTGCTGCTGTAACTGAAGAACTTGACGCTTTAAAAATTAAGTGTGGAAAAACTGATGTCAGTTTCAAAAATTATAATGCGTCAAGTCAGACAGTCGAGTCCTTATATGAAACCCAATTAAAATTCAAAGAAAATCTAAACAAGGGTCTAGGGTATGATAGTGTACCTCCTCCTTATAATCATAACTACACATCCATACCTATGACACAGGACGAAACTGACAGGGAGCCACATCTTCGATATGGCAAACAAGCTGGATTTGTGTCAGGAGGAGTTATTAATGTTGAAAATACTGATGCTTCTGTTACATGTGCAGGTAAAGTAGCAGAAGATGAGAACAAGGAGAGTTCTTCTGAACAAACCGACGACCCCTTGAACTCTAAATTTGTTGCTTCTAATCAACCTGCCGTTGGTAAATACAGGCCACCATTTCAAGCTAAACAGAGTGCCTGTTGCAACTGTGCGTGTAGGAAAAGTAAGAGACAAGGCAAGGATACGCCACCAGGGGCAGGAAGAAATAACTTCACAGTGAAGAAAAAGACTTGTTTTCACTGTGCAACACTTGGACACATTGCCCGAAACTGTCCAAATCGCGCTTACGTTCCCTACAACGCACAAGGATGGAAAAACACACCAAGTGGGAAATACTTCCAAAGAAACCCTTCCAGGTCACGTTTAGAAAATGGTGACTGGAATGCGCAGAAGGCTAAGAATCAATCCCACAAGGGCAAGAAGGAAATGTCAGCCAACAAGCCCAATCCTAGAGATGCTCCCGTAAAGCCAAAGTCAAAGTCATCTCAACGGCCGACATCAAGATCAAAAGCAAGCACTGAGCCACCCATCAGATCGAAAAACAAATAGGTTAAACCCAACTACAAATGGGTTTCGAAGGCTCAATCTCCTAATGCTTCTAACGTTTCTACATCTTCTGTTTGTGATAAGCAGGATATGTCATGGGAGAGAGTATCGTGAGTTGATGACAAAGGTCGACCCAGTTTCAAATTAGACTGGGTTCCAAAGACCAACTAATCCCGCTCTATGTCGGAGCAGCTATGGAGGCATATCATCAGACTTCGTTTTGTTGGTAGTGGCTGTTCCAGGCACATGATAGGAGGCATCTCTCAACTGTACAACATTTAGAACTTTGTTCGAGAGTATGTGTCCTTTGCGAAAAAGGAAAGAAGGGAAGAAAAGAAGGGATCACATGGGGTTTGTGCTTAACGACATGAAGAATTTTTGGATCTGTTCTGAGATTATGTGTGTTGTTCTCAGACCTTCTGGATGCAGATTCAATCGGTGAATTACGGTTTGCATTTTCTTCTCTATACTCCTGAGTTTTTCTTAAGCTGATTCGCTTTAAAGACTAATTTTTGTTTTAGGATAGTGTAAATTTGCGCATTTACTTCCGTTTCTCTCCTATGCACAAATTTAGGGGTAGAAATAAAAACAAAACAAAAATTTTAAAATTTTAAAAAATCCAAAAACATTAGAAAATAAAAAAAATGAAAAAAAATGTTGGTTATGAAATGTGCTTTAGGGAGATGTTTTGGGAAGTGATATTATCAAGTGATAACAGGCAACCTGAGTCTCCGTAACGTACCCAAAGTTGAAGGGTCTATGCTCTGGTTTGATGCGTCGGTAGGCACGAAAAATTTTAAATGGACTTGACTAGGCAGAGTTGAACTTAGGAAATTTATAGACTTGACAAATCTTGACCTAGTTAGACCCGTTCAGCCTGACAATACGATGCTCGGATAGGTTGATCAGGGAGATATATATGGGAATCTACTCATCACATTAATTGAACCCGTACTTGGAACCGTGGTTTAACTTTTCCTCGATGTGCGGATTCTGTCCTTAATTCCGGTTGGATGGGGCGACTGGTAAATTCCGATAAATTAGGTCTGTAGAATATCATTTTCTTTCTTTCCGTATGTTAGTCATATGTTGTCTCCTTTGCGTGACTTCCAATCCGACCTGATACACAACATATGCAACTCTATTTCTTTTCAGGCTATATATATGAAATTCCTCTCATCTATTAGCCATATGCTGTCTCCTTTGCGTGACTTCTAATCCGACCTGGTACATAGCATATGCAACCTTCTACTTCTCAATCCATCTGAAACAATAAGTAATAGAATTCTGAATCTATCCTCTCTCTGAATGGTTGTCTGCTCACCCGGTGTAAAGAGTACTCTGGAAGTTCTTGATGGCTGGGGCATATCAGGAAGCGGGAAACACGTTCTAGTACACTTAAAATTGAACACATACAGATTGTTTATAGATCTCGCTGCTCAATTTAGGTGGACAACAATATCCCTAGTCGTCGTCAGCTGAATGGTCCTTAAGATATAGTATCTAGGAACTTAGGATCAGATATAATATCTAGGAACTTGAGTTCACCTTGTCTTGTAACAAATAGTATGTCCTAAATCAGTCACAATTTTTCGTGTTTAAGTGGACAACAATACCGACGATCGACCAGACAAAGATGTGAATATGAAAGGTACCAACAAGTGGATAAAGGTTGTCTAACAACTTTGATCCCAAATCACTCTTAAAGTTAGATATCATTTTTATTTTTGTTAAATCTGTAATAGTTTCTTTTAATTTAAATATTAGGGGAGAATTAAAAATTAAAAAAAATGAAAATAAAAAAAAATCAAAGAAAAATCAGAAAAAAATTAAAAATCCAAAAATAGTGTTATTTCTGTTTTATTTCTTGTTCAGAAAAATCAAAAAAATCCAAAAATATTTTTGTTTATGTTTTAATTTGTGTGCTAAGTTTTCTTTTAGTTTTGTTTTGTCTTGAAAAGTGATTTCAGGTGAAGATGAAACTCATGGAGTTTGTGTTGAAGATTTATGAGCAAAAGCTTCGTCCGAGCATCGAAGAATTCTCATTCGAAGGAGCAAGAAATGAAGATTATTCTTTCAACATTCAATCTTTCAACCCCAGAAGCAAGGTGAAGCAGAAATTGAAGATTATGTGATGGATTGCATTGAAGCCTCCTCAATCAGTCTGCTGTTATCTTAAACATGCTAAAGTGATCCAGAAGATTTAGTTCTCTCTGATGTTCTCTCTGAAGACTCTCAAGCTGAAAGCGCTATTTTTCAAGAATCAGTACGTCAAGCCTCCTCACCCAACGTGCGTTCAATGTCAAATTCTGAAGAAATTCCCAACTGCTCAAGATGAAGTCATTTATTGAAGATTCATCAAGTTCATCTTGAAGCTATGAAGTCATCGAAGATTAAAGTTGAAGCCAAAGCTCCCATTGAAGATTAACAAGAAAAGCCAACTACTTTTTAGGGGGAGCTTGTGGGTCAATTAAGAAAAGAAAGTTATAAACCAAGAGGGAGATTGTTGGGTCAAAAAATATGGTTTATACTTTACTTTTCTAGAAAAATATATTTTTTTGTGTCTTGGACCGTAAACAATTTGGTGTTTACGGCCGTAAACAGGTTTACAGCCGTAAACCCATTTACGGCCCAAGTTCAGTTAGCCCATACTCCCAAGTATAAATATAGGTGTTAGGGTGTGAGGAACTGACTAACGAACCCTAAGGAGTGTACGGCCAGAGAGGAACTTTAGTGTGTGTTATTGTGTGTGAATCTTGTGTAAGGAACTTAATTCATATCATCAATACATTCAAGATTCAACATATTCTTCTTTTCCTTCTCTTTTATTGTGATCTGGCATCATCCGTTTGATTGGGATTCCGCACCATTAAACGGATCTGATTGATACACAGGCAGATTAGGGACTTACACTGAGAAGGACCAATATCCAAAAAGTCTTGAAATAGTGAATGGTCAACCCTAGTCGACTTCTGGTCCAAGGTCCAAAGCCCAAAAAGTCAACAAAAAAAGATGAGACAACCAGGCCGGGTATGCATACGTACTCATCTGGTACGCCAAGAATACACCCTTTGAGGCTAGTACGTGCAGCGTACCAGGAGGGTACCCCCATCGTACTCCCCTGGACTGCAAACTTCATGAATAAACACTTAATCACTTCAGCTCTTGCTCTAAATCTCCAGTCTGATTATTATGGATGAATTTTCAAGTAAAGTTGGCAACTTTACTAGTTTACATTGATTAATGGGACTCTAGAGCTCAAAAGAGCTTAATGGATGGTCTTAACTCATGCTTGAACTCAAAAAAATCCACAAATCTTGCACCTTTATGAATGAGGACCCTTAAAATGTCCATATCTACTAGATTGAGCTCCTAAAAAACCCTAGCTTACCAAGATCAAGAAAAAGAAACTAAAATGGAAAAAAAAACCAACCTAAAGTAGATGTACTAGGGCTGCTCCCTTCTCTTTAGTCAATTAGGGGTGGTAGGCGCCTGTAAAGAAGATCGCTTCTATTACTACACAAGTCAATATGTCCGAACTCTAACAACTTCAAGGACTATGAAGGTTTCTTTTTACTCATTCGGATTAACCTTTCATATAGGTTCTCCAGAAAGAATATTGCATTCGACAAGAGTCTTAGCGAGAATAAGCTGCTTTAGCATCAAGCACATCATTACCGACAGTCATCCGAACGAGTGTCTCCCATTTGAATTCAGGTCGGAACAAGTTGATAGGATCCCCCTTTTTACGTCCCCATGCTCCCAATGAATATCCATGATAGAGACTTTATACCTCTAAAGTCTCGAAATGGGGATGCTAACACTGGATCTCTAAGCTCTTCTCTAGAGGTTGAGTCTTTCACCTTCTTCTTCTCTTGGACAAACGACCAAGAATCTTCTTTCAAGCTCCAAGATTCACCCAAAGCACTCTAGGGTTGCATGAACGTCAGAAGGGTGGTGGCTGACTTAAAATGACCAAGGGGGTGGTATAATGTTGCTTATATAGGGTAGGAACCCGAAATTAGGGTTTTTCTCTAAAGGGAGTACGCCCCCACGTACCCCTTAGTACACCCGACGTACTCACAAACCACTTGCGACTAGATGACCTTATACATTGGGCATACCCAGCCAAACACGCACCTGCATCCTTAAAGGGTTTTGAGCACTCTAACAACCTTATGGTGCACATGAAACCCTAGATGCTTTGGATCTAATTTTTCTCTAATTATACAAGTAATTTGATTTTCCAAAGCATTTATTATAACTAGCATACAAAGCATGGGAACTTGAACAACAAAACTAGTTAGATGACTTACCTCTTGTTGTAGCTTGTTAACTTGGACCTTTAAGATCCTAGCACCCCAAATATGATGCCTCAAATGCTTCACAAAACACCACCAACAATGGAGGACTTGAGAGAGAGTGACTTGTACAAAAATCGGCTCTTATGATATCTTAGAACAACTTAGGACGATTTTCGGAGCTAAGGGACTCCTTTTATAGTGTGGCAAAGTCTAGCGTTAAATCCATGTAAACCCTAATGGACATAACCTTTCACATTACTTAGGCTCCATAGGTTAAACCTCCATGGACTATCCATGGACTAACTTATTGGTTTAGCCTATCCTAAATAACCATTGGCCCACACTATAAGAATCGTTGATTTACTAATCAGTCCCCGGGTATTTGATTAGTCTCTTTTGATCACTGAACTAATTCCAAATTAATTATTGATCAATACTAATCAAATAATATGATTTCACATTAATATATTAGAACTTATAATATATTAATAAACATAAAATAACCTCTGCTCAAAAGTCCATCCTGTCAAATTGTTCCGACGAAATGCAACCCAAATGGACCATGCTATTTTCGGTTCAAGTACATACCAACTATAGTTATGGACTTAGACACCTTATCCAACAGTCTCCCACTTGGATAAGTCTAATAGCTATAGCTGCAAGTACTACTTCAGGAACCGACTAGCAATCTTAGGTCTTAAAGCCTATGTCGAACTCTCACATGCCATTTGGATAAGGGATCATAGAATCCTCTGTTCTCAAGGTATCAGCCAGACAAATACATGCAACATAGTCAATCTTATTGTCCAGCATATGTTTCCCTATTTCTGATTTGTTTGACATAGAACTTAATCGAACACATCAATTGAGTTCTGATCGGCCCCGGCACATAAGTCAAAACGAAATCAGCGAGGGGCCCAAGATATCACTTTTAATCCTCCAAGGACTAAAAGGAATAGATAAACTTTGACAATATATGTTTGTACTAACTACTTGTTAAATCATACACAATAGTGTGTTTTATAACATCAAGTTACTAATACGGTTTCGCACTATCAATGTACAACCAGCTCATAGTCAACAACTCATATATCTTGGTTTGAAGACTATATGATATTATCGTCTCACAATCACTCGTGATAAATTCCATGAAGTGATTCCAGTGAGCGTGGGGTTAATCCAATACTCAGACCTTATGAGCGCTCATGAATGTTGTAGCAAACTTTTGTTATGTCCAAATAACTTAGACAATCTACAAGCCAAATTCATGATAGCCTTGCCTCAATACCTACTTCCAAAGTATGATCGACTGTGGACAGTTTGAATAATATAATTATTCTAGAAGTCAAACCATGCAAAATGAAGCAATAATAAATAATTAACACAAGACATTAACTTTACTTATAAATAAAACACCTTTTAATTTAGTCATCAAATGGAAATTACAATTTAACTATTACAAGTTTCTAAACATCTATCTAATAATTAAAACTAATATCGTCCTTTAGCCCGATGCGCCTCGCATGCTGTAAGTGCTTAACCTTACTCAGTTGTAACGCCCGTAAATCCGGGCTAGTCAATTAGAGACGTTAAGCGTCAAAAATGACTTTTTGATGGAATATTATTTTGAAGTAATAATCTTAACTAAGTTATATTATATGTTACAAGGATTCCGTACATATAAAGAACACCAAAATCCGAGTTATAACGAAGAAGTTATGACATGCCGAAGTTTCGCGACAGAACCGACACGACACTGAATGAAGTAAAGAGTGAATTTACGTTTGAGTGGTATTTAGCCTTAGCGATCTAAAAGAAAGTCGTAGATTTCGTTAAACCATGAGCGTGCATAAAAAGAACGCCCAAATTTGACTTTGTATGAGGAAGTTATGATTTTTCGATGTTTCGACTTAGCGGTATGCAGCCCGAATACTCGATTTGAGACCGAGCGGTTTTTAGCCGAAACAATCTAAATGAGAATCGAAGATCTCATTAATTGTAGTAAAACGATAAAAAGATAGGCGAAAACGGACGTCGGATGAAGAAGTTATGAATTTATAACGGAGTTATCCTGTCCCGACCTACTAAAAATAAATAATAAAAATAATATCAAAATTAGCCGACAAAGTCTAAATGAAAGTTGTAGAGCGTAGTCTTACCTACGCGGGGATATAAAGAACGTCGAAAACGGAGCTCGTATGAGGAAGATATGAATTTTTGAAGTTTATTAAATAATTAAAGTATTTAATTTAAATATAAATTCGATATTATCCGAAATGGCGGGGGGAGTCAGCGTTCTTATCCCCATTACGCCCAGCGTAATTTAGAATTATGCCCAGCGTAATTTAGAATTACGCCCAACGTAATTCTGGTTTCCAGCCCCCTATAAAAGGAAGTCGAGGGCAGCCGAGTTCTATTGCTCCATTCTTCCTTCCTCTCGCGTTTTTATCTCGTTTTGCGTGCAACTTATACCCCGAAGCCCCGGTATCATTCCCGAGCCCCGAAGCAAGTCCCGAGGCCCCGAAGATCCCGAGAAGTGCAATTCCCGAGCCGAAGCTCTGCCCGCGAGGAGTCTGGTTTTTGTGAAGATCTTCCAGATCTGCCGAAGAATACTACTTCTACAAGCCGTAGTGTTGTCCGATCATCTTCTAATCAAGTGAGTGTGTAGTTACTTTCTTCGAAACACATAAATATTAAGTAATTGCTATGAAATATGTGTTATGTGTATAATATAAAGATGTTTATATGTGTGAGTGTGTAGTTACTTTCTTTGAAACACATAAATATTAAGTATTTGCTATGAAATATGTGGTGTGTACAATATAAAGATGTTTATATGTGTGAGCGTGTGGTCACTTTCTTCTAACACATAAATATTAAGTATTTGTTATGAAATGCGTGTTATGTGTTTATATATTGTTTTTTTATTTGAGATATTGGTGGAATGGATGAACTATATAGGTTTTAATGAGTTAAACTGTATATGTAATTTATATCTACAAATATGTTGGGTAGGACTTGGGTAGATGAGATCCGTAAGTATGGATCAGATCAAGAGGTTAGTTTAAGATCTGTTAGTATGGATTAGACCAAGAGGGTAGTTTTAGATCCGTGAGTATGGATCAGGTAAAAAGATAAACTTTCTATTAGTCCGAAAGTATGGATTAAGACTAAGTTAATTGTCCCTAGTCCGGGAGTATGGATTGGGCACAGTTATAGATCCGGGAGTATGGATCATATATGGATTAAGATTAAGTTAATTGTCCCTAGTCCGGGAGTATGGATTGGGCACAATTATAGATCCGGGAGTATGGATCAGATCAGGATTAAGGTATAGTTAGTTGTCCCTATTCCGGGAGTATGGAATGGGTACAATTATTGATCCGGGAGTATGGATCAGATCAGGAGGTTAATTTTAGATCCGTGAATATAGATCAGGTAGTTTTAGATCTGTGAGTATGGATCAGGGGAAAAGGTTAGTTTTAGATCCGTGAGTATGGATCAGGTTAAAAGGTTAGTTTTAGATCCGTGAGTATGGATCGGGTGAAGAGGATAGTTTTAGATCCGTGAATAGGGATCAGGTAAAGAGGTAAATTTTAGATACGAGAGTTTAGATCGTGTCGTTGTGAGGATCGATGGGGTGGGATAAGAGTTGCCTTTATATGGTGAAATTGTACAAGTTTGAATGTTCTATATTTATAAATATATGATATAATATTGTGGGATGAAAACCCTATATGTTCACCAGGCTCCCAAGCCTGACCCACTCAGTTTTCTTTATATCACAGGTATCAATACGAAGACATATTTCACAGAGAGATTTAAAGGAGATATAAATCATTAGTGTAATTGAATGTAAGTTCTGTTTATGCTTATATGTCTGTATCGGAACATGACATCCCGAGGTTTTATTATTAAATGAAAATACATTCTCTTTGAGAAATGTTTTGATAAGTTATTATCATATCTTGTTTTGGGAACAAATTCCGCAACCGTTTTCTTTAAAAGATTACTCTGATTTTATAAAACAAAGCATAAACAAATCGGTCTTTTCTGGCCGTGAAATTGGGGATGTCATAGTCCCTTCGTGAAGGGATCTGTAGGGTTCTCCTCTGACGATACCCTCTTTGCTACGAGGAGTCCTTCTTTTATTCGATGTCTTATGAAGTGATATTTTTTTGTCGATGTGTATGGATCTGCCATGATCCATTGGTTCCTTGCCTAAGGCAACCGCACTCTCGCTGTCACAGAAAGTCTCCATAGGCTCCTTTATAGATGGTACAACTCCAAGGTCTCCGATGAAGTTCTTTAGCCCTATTGCCTCCTTCGTCGCTTCGCTTGTTGCTATGTACTCTGATTCGCACGTTGAATCAACTATAGTCTCATGCTTGGAACTTTTCCAAGTTATTGCTCCTCCATTCAGGGTAAATACCCAGCCCCACTGAGAGCGAAAATTATTTCTGTCGGTCTAAAAGCTGGCGTCACTATACCCCGTTACTCTCAAGTCATCTCCCACCAAGGGTAAGGACCCATTTCTTAGTCCTTCGTAGGTACTTAAGAATGTTCTTAACTGCAGTCTAATGAGCTTTACCAAGATTCCCTTGATATCTGTTGACCATGCTCAAAGCAAAGGCCACATCAGGGCGAGTACAAGTCATAGCATACATGATCGAACCAACTGTGGAAGCATATGATACTCGACGCGTCTTAGCTATCTCAGCCTCTGTACTTAGACTCTGAATTTTACTGAGTTTGGTATTGCCTTGGATGGGTAACTCACCTTTCTTGGAATCCATCATGTTGAACCTTTTCAACACCTTATCCAAGTAGGTACTTTGACTAAGTCCAATTAGTCTTTTACTCCTATCTCTCAATATCCTTATCCCCAGAATATAGGCAGCTTCTCCGGGTTCCTTCATAGCAAAACACTTCCCAAGCCAGGACTTAACCTCCTGCAAGGTTGGGATGTCATTTCCTATGAGAATTATTTCATCCACATACAACACTAGAAAGCTAAATGTACTCCCACTAGCCTTGACATACACACATGACTCATCCTCGCTTTTCGAATTGAAAAACTAAACTCTTTGACTTTCTCATTGAAAAAAAGATTCCATCTGTGAGATGCTTGTTTCAATCTATAAACGGATTTCTCAAGCTTGCACACTCTATTAGGATAATTTGCATTGACAAAAGCCTCTTGCGGACTCATGTAAACATCCTTATCCAACTTTCCATTAAGGAAAGCGGTTTTGACATCCATTTGCCATATTTCATAATCATGAAATGCAACTATGGATAGCATAACCCTAATAGACTTAATCTTCACCACTAGCAAGAAGGTCTCATCATAGTCAACTCTCGGAATTTGAGTAAAGCTCTTCGCAACCAATTGCGCCTTATATGTGTGTACTATCCCATCCATGTCAGTCTTCTTCTTGAAGACCCATTTGCACCTGACTGTCTTACGTCCCGATACATTGTCAACCAAGTTCCAAACTTGGTTGTCATACATGGACTAAATCTCGCTATCCACCGTCTCTTTCCATTAAGCACATTCGGGGCCTGCCATGGCTTCCTTTTAATTGTGAGTTTCATCCAAATTTATCAGTGTGATATCACTAATAAATGTATCACCCTCAGATGTTGTACGGAGACCATATAACACAGGTGGAACACTAACTCTACTGGAATGCCTTAAAGGTACGGACTCGTCAATCGCATCAATAGGAGTTTCCTCCTCAGGTTGATTGCTATTGTTAGAGGTTCCTTCACCACTTGACTCTTTAAGGTCAATATGCCTCCCACTATCCCCTTGGAATATGAGCTCTCTCTCACGAAAGACTCCTCTCCTCGCAACGAAGACAACATTGTCACTCAGTCTGTAGAAGAGATATCCAAAGGACTTTTGCGAGTAGCTGATGAAAATACAATGCTTACTGCAAGGTTCGAGCTTATTGTGAGTCTCACGCCTCACGAAAGCCTTGCAACCCCAAACTTTGATGTGTGCTAACGAATGAACTTTCCTTGTCCACATCTCTTGAGGTGTTTTGGCAACCTTCTTAGTTGGGACTAGATTAAGGATATGGGCAGCAGTCTCGAAGGCATACCCCCAGAATGGGACAGGTAATGAAGCTCGACTCATCATGGAACGAACCATGTCCAACAAGGTTTGATTGCACCTCTCTTCTACACCATTAAGTTGTGGTGTCCTAGGTAGCGTCAATTCTGAAACAATTCCACACTCCTTAAGATAGTCAAGGAACTCGATACTAAGATACTCACCACCCCGATCGAATCGGAGCATCTTTATCTTCCTGATCAGCTGATTCTCCACTTCTTGCTTAAACTCTTTGAACATTTCAAAGGTTTCTTACTTGTGCTTGATTAAATAGATATAGCCATATCTACTATAATCATCAGTAAAAGTCACATAAAAGCGGTTGGCATCCCTTGTGGCGGTTCTGAAGGGTCCACACACATCAGTTAGTATGAAATCCAACAGTCCCTCACCCCTTTCACAAGTACCAGTGAAGGGTGACTTGGTCATTTTTCTAAGCAAACAAGATTTGCAAGTGTCATCCGACTTTAAGTCGAATGACTCCAAGACTCCAGCCTTTTGGAGTTGGCATATGCGCTTCTTGTTGACATTTCCAAGTGACAATGCCACAAGCATGCTTTATCCAAGCTATTGGAAGAATTAATGTGCAACACAATATTTCCTAAGTTATCTACAACCATCACAGTTTCATATACACCATTACAAGGTAATGCTTTAAAATAAAATACACCATTATAAAAAGCATTAATAGCACCAATTTCATTATCAAATGAAAAACTAAAGCCTTTTTTGTACAAACCATGAAAGGGAATAATATTTCTCGCCATATTAGACGAGTAGCAACAATTATTCAAATCTATTTCTAACCCATTACTAAGGAATAAAGAGTAAACTCCAATCTTGGTGACAGGTGAAACTTTCCTATTCCCCATGATCAAGTTTATCTTCCCGTGCTCCACATCCTTACTTCTTTTTAGGCCCTGCACATCAGAACAAATGTGAAATCCACAACCTGTATCAAGGACCCAAGAACTAGCATGTGATGACTTTTAGATAGAATAGTATAAATAGCTACATGGGTGGGTTTAACCTTCCCATCCTTAACATCTTGCAATTACTTAGGGCAGCTTCGCTTCCAGTGCCCTTTTTCATGACAATAGAAACACTCTACTTCCTTAGGAATGGAAGAGGAAATAGCAGAACAACCTTTGGTTCCACTTAAAGAGGATCCATCAAGAGATATTCCCTCGTGGTTCTTGGAAGGAGCCTTCGTCTTCTTCCCCTTCCCTTGTCCAATTTCTAGAACAGGGCCAGTAGTTGTTGGAGTAGGAACAACATTTTTACCTTTGAGACTACTTTCAGCAACCCTCAAAAGTCCTTGAAATTTGCGAAGAGTGACCTCCTCCTTATTCATATGATAGGTCATATGGAATTGATCACAACAGGGAGGCGAAGAGTGTAGAATGATATCTATGGCCAACTCTTCATCAAAGTTCACATTCAACTTTAGCAAGCAGTCCACAAACCTTTGCATTTTCTGCAAGTGGCCCATGATGGGTTCTCCATCCTTCATCATTGTTGTTATCATGGAGGCGATGATTTCATACCTCTCTTGACGAGCACTCTGAAGGTATCATTCCATCAGGTCTCGGTGCATCTCAAAAGGGTAGAATTCATCATAGGACTTTTGGAGCTCAATTGTCATAGTGGCCAACATGATACAAGACACCTTGGTGGCATCCTTCTCATGAGTCCTAAACTCAACGGTCTCCTTAGGAGTAGCAGAAGACTTATCAATTTCCTTAATCTCCTTATCGAGGACATATTCCTTGTCCTCATAATGAGTGACCATCCTGATGTTCCTAATCCAATCGTTGAAGTTAGTACCATCAAAGATGACTCCCCCACATAAGTTCATGAGAGAGAAGGAGCCAGTAGGGTTTGAGCAAGAAACAGTGTTGGAAGACAGTTTAAATAGAAAGACAAAGTTTAGATTTGATAATAATCCTTAATATAACACCCAAAATGAAATATTAAGGCTAGGACCCAACAAAACATTTTACAGTTTGGAAGATGGGTGTCGTAATCCAATTTGCAAAACATTTAAAGGTAGGTAAATGACGATTTACCAATTTCCACCATGAAAAACAAAACTGATTATTAAGTATTAATTGGATTGAAATTCCTAGATTATTTTGAGATTCATTGAACTTTTCAATGGCATGTTTAAATCTCTATTATACCCTTCAAGTTTGTGATTGGGATACTGAGGATCACAAACAAGGTGTGAATAATCATGCAAATTTACTTTGTACACTTGAAGTCAATTATCACCTAATTAATGTGTCGGTTAACCACACAAGCTCCATTGATCTATGACAAACATCAAGCTACCCTTTGCCACCCTTACTAGTCCATGTTAGTGTGTCGGTTAACCACATACGCTCCGCTAACGACTTGGCAAGGTGCAAAGTGCAATTTAATGGATTTGCATTAATTTCACATTTTTCCTAAAGTAACTAAGATTAGGAATTTAATAAAAGTTTAGTTACTTTATAATTACCATTATACTTTTAACGTGAATTAATGTCCTATCCTACCCGTTCAGCTAATTACCCTCCACCACTCAAGGAAGCGGTAGGTGAGAGTGGACACTCATTAAACCACCATTTTATAGGCAGTAACCTTATACCCCCCCTATAGACTGGCTTCGTGAATGAGGCATACTAACGGTAAGACTGACTTTGTCTTATACATACATATATATATATATATATATATATATATATATATATATATATAATTAAACTTTTAATATTAATAGTATAAGGGTTGAATTTTAAACTTTTAAAATCTTAGGGTTTGGAATTAAAGTATTCATAAGTGGGACTTTAGAAATTCCAAAACTTGAAGGTAAGTTTTGAAACTCTTCAAAACTTTTCATTTCGATAACTTATGAGTTTAATGACTTTTAAAGAAAAGACTTTTCGTTTTCCATAACTTGAGAACAAGTTATGGAGTTCATTAAAGCATTTAGATCAATATTTTAATTAAAAAAATAATCAAATAATTCATCCATGATCTAGTTAAACTCATAATACAAGATAATTCATAACAATCAAAAGAAATTAGCCTAATCATATAAACTAATACAAATCTTGAAATTTTGAAAATTATCTTTTAATTGTATGAGCATTGTGACAACCCGATATTTCAAGACGATATGTTGGGACGCAAGTCAAATTTAGGTCAAAATTTAACTTTCCTAAAATCTTATTTGGGTTAAATAAAGTAGAAGGAATCGTATCAAGGTTTCCAAGCATATAAAGAACACTAAAATCCGAGTTATAACGAAGGAGTTATGACCATTCTAAGTTTTTCCGTCAGAAAAACGACAATACGAAGTTACGTAAAACTCGAATCGGAGATCGAGCGACTTTTGGCCGAAATGACCTAAACGAGAATTGAAGGTCTCGTCAATGGTATTTCAGCGGTAAAAAGTCTAGCAAAAACCGACGTCAAATAAAGATGTTATGAACTTTTAAAGAAATTTCTTAATCACGTCATTTTAATAAATAAATAATAAAAATTATTTCATAATTTGCCAACGGAATCTAAACGAAAGTTGTAGATCATAGTCTCACCTTCGCGGGGATATAAAGAACGTCGAAAACGGAGTTCGTATGAAGGAGATATGAAAAGTGTTGTTATTTATATATAAATACCGAGGCGGTTCAGCCTCGTTTTCCGTGCCCGTTCAAACCCGAAGCTCTGGCCTTTTTGTTCAAACCTTCGCGGGGATATACATACCGAGGCGGTTCAGCCTTCCTATAAATAGGATGCGAGGCTTTCCGAAAAATTTGCTCAATTCTCTCATTTCTCTCGCGGTCTTGCCTCGTTTTCCGTGCCCGTTCAAACCCGAAGCTCTGGCCTTTTTGCTCAAGTCCCGAGGGTCGATTCTACTCCCGAGATTCCCGAGAATCCCGAGAAAAATCCGTTTCCCGAGACGAAACTCTGCCCGGTTTTCCATCTCGCTATCTTCAAACTTTCAGGTGAGTTCATACCCCTATAATCCACACTTTTAAATGTTTTATAAATATTTTTATATGCTTTTAAGGGGGGGAATACAAGTAAAACACACGATGATTATCGTATGTTATATAAAGTTTCGTTTTATACTTTTTATCAACGGAATCGCATGTGATTTATAATTATTATAAAGAAACTTTCATATGCAAAATGTATCACGATAACATCATATCTTTTGAAATGAAAAGTGTTGTTATTTATATATAAATCAAACACACTGCTTATACTGTATGTATATGTGCCCACCTATCATACTACAAACATACGATTATTTTGGCACGAAAAACATCAATATTTTGGGATACTTCTTGTTAATAAATCAATCTTATGTGATTTATAACTAGTATACAAATGGATTTACTACAAGTTTAACAGTTTCACTAAACATATTACTTCGAATGACTTGCTTAAACGTTTTTACATGATTAAAGCTCGTTATCAAACTATCTCACATACTGTAAGCTTCCTTTCAAAAATCGGTTACAAAGGTGTTTTCAAACAATGGTTTTCCGTGTACTTAAACTGTCTTATCAAACAAAATACTTTCAATCATCTTATAAACTGACATCAAGTCACAAATTCTTTATTAGACTTTTCAACGGTTTTACAAAACTTCTTTATGCTTTTATATTATAAATTGCATGCCTCTATATGTATAGTTATATAAGAAATGTTTAAAAGACTTAGGAAGGCTATCCACCCTATTTCCTTTTCCCGCCTTGAGATGTGGTCTGGTGGGATATTGGGCATTCGTCCGAAAGTCGTTTAAATATTAGTTATATATCATGTATACATATATGGTCATAAATGTTCCATCAGTTAATTTAGTTCCGATACTCGTAGATAGCAATGGTGTATAAACCTACTTGGTCACTCATCAATTACATTTTAGTAAACTATTATAGGAATAGTTTAGAGTAAACAAAACATTTTCCCTACTACAAGAAATTACACCAGAGTCAGTTCATTCATGAGTCCAGACTACATGTTATATGAAGGAATACTCTTACATGAATACTTATACATGAATACTTTTACATAGACATTATATGGAAAATTACTACTACATGTTATATGAAGGAATACTATTACATGAATACTTATACATGAATACTTTTACATAGACATTATATGGCAAATTTCTATTACATGTTATATGCCTAGATACGGTTATATTGTTCGCCTTTCTATCTTTACCTTGTGATTCAATCACATCATCGACGAGATAGACTGGGACTTTATCTCCTAGTACCACATCATACTTTGAGGGACTAACCATTCCGACAACCACTGTTAGCTACAGAGGTAAATGAACAATCTACGGATGTTCTAGGTTGATACCATCGTGGGTATACATAAGGGACTAACTATTCCTAAACCCGGCTGTTAGCAACAGAGGTAAATGAACAGTCTACGGATGTTCTAGGTTGATACCATTTCAGGTATACTTAAGGGACTACTAATAATAGTTAAACAGGGAAAAACCATCACATTTTCAAGAGATGCGTACTTTCAAAACAGTCAGGTCTAGGTAAAAGACTACTTTCAAAACATTCGAGTCTTGGTAGAAGACTACTTTTATACTAGTAGGAAATATGGGATTTTCTAGAGCTTTTCATACTTATACTAAATGTTTCATCATTCATTTACCAGTCTTTCATATCAACTAATCAAAGCAATGATATTAAATACTTATGAACTCACCAGCTTAAATGCTGATCTACTCTTTCAAAATAACTTGTATTCTCAGGTTACAAATAGACAGGTGTCGATACAAGGTTTAGAGAAGACGGAGCAGTCAAGACTCGTCTTTTATTTTGATAAGTTATCATCATGTCTTGTACTATGAAAGAAAACACTTGTAACTAAAATTATACTATTAATGCAATGGATGATGTTGTTGCTTGTTTACTACTTTACATTTGTTGTGATGCATACATGACGTCCTCCGCCCCAGAACGTTTCCGCCGTTCTCAGTTTTGGGGTGTGACAAGCATGATCACTACCATATCAAGAAAACAGATTTCATGTTTTAAAAAACAATTTGTGGTAATGATCCTAATCCAATTCTATCCAAAAACTCGAAATCCAGCACCCAAAAGCATCAACTCGACGAGTGCATGAACCTAACTCGTCGAGTTGGTCTAGTACTGAGTGGACTCATCGAGTAAGCCAGTGGACTTGGCGAGTTCACCAGTCAGAAGCCAGAAAATCGATTTTTTCAAGTTGGAAAATTAATAAGCATCAAGTATAACAAAAAACAATCCTAGTCTCTAATACCATTGAAGGGTTTTGAGCACTCTAACAACCCTATGGTGCACATGCAACCCTAGATGCTTTGGATCAAAGTTTTCTCTAATTATACATGTAATTTGATTTTCCAAAGCATTTATTCTAACTAGCATACAAAGCATGGGAACTTGAACAACAAAATTAGTTAGATGACTTACCTCTTGTTGTAGCTTGTTAACTTGGACCTTTAAGATCCTAGCACCTAAAATGTGATACCTCAAATGCTTCACAAAACACCACCAACAATGGAGGACTTGAGAGAGAGTGACTTGTACAAAAATCGGCTCTTATGATCTCTTAGAACAACTTAGACTGATTTTAGGAGCTAAAGGACTCCTTTTATAGTGTGGCAAGTCTAGCGTTACATCTATGTAAACCCTAATCGACATAACCTTTCACATTACTTAGGCTCCATGCGTTATGTAACGCTCGTGTTTCTGGGCTAGGCATTAATGTTGATGTAATAGTCTAGGTTAACCTTTGTAACTCATTTTCAAATAATAAGAATGTATTATTTGAGTATTATGTGTTTTATGCATAATTGTGTGACTTAAATGAATTAAGAACAAGAATAAGCGTAATAATAAAATGTTAGATAAAACCCATATCGATACATGAAGACGTAGTCGTCGTGACAAGGATTCCGAATATATAAAGAATGCCGAAATCCGACTTATAACGAAGAAGTTATGACCTGTCGAAGTTTCGCAACAGAACCGGTACGACATTGCGTGATGTAAATAGTGAATTTACATTAGGGCGATATTTAGCCTTAGTGATCTAAAAGAAAGTCATAGAATACGTTAAACCGAGAACCAGCATAAGAAGAACATCTAAATCTGACTTCGTATGAGGAAGTTATGATTTTTCTAAGTTTCGACTTAGCGGTATGCAGCCCAAAGTTCGAATTTGAAATCGAGTGAGTTTTACTCGAAACAATCTAAACAAGAATTGAAGATCTCGTCGATAGTAGTCCAACGGTAAAAAGACAGACGAAAACAGACGTCATATGAAGGGGTTATGAATTTCTAACGGAGTTTTCCTGTCCCGTGCTACTAAAAATAATATAATAAAAGTTAAACTCAAAATTAGCCGACAGAGTCTAAACGATAATTGTAGAGAATAATCTCACCTGCGCGCGGATATAAAGTACGTCGAAAATAGAGATTGTATGCAAAAGGTATGAATTTCTGAAGTTCAGGGTACGAAATTCAACCCCTGTGTTAGAGCTCACGACGTGAGCAGGTGATGGACGTGTTCCAGGGCAAGTGGCCTGATGACGAACGCCATGACATATCGAGCTCATGACGTGAGCATAGAAATTCAGCTCCCTATAAATAGAATTCAAGTCCAGCCGAATTGGTTGCTCAATTTCTCTCCACTTACTTCTTATTCCCTCGATTTATGTGTAAGTTATACCCCCAAAGCCCCACTATCATCCCGACACCAGAGGCAAGTCCCAAAGCTTCGAAGATCCCAAGAAGAAAAGAGTTTCTGAGCTGAAGTTCTGCCTGTGGGAAGCCCGGTGTATGAAGATATCCCGGATTCATCGAAGAGTTACTCCTTTTAGAGTCGTAGTGTTGTCCGATAATCATCTTATCAAGTGAGTGCATAGTCCCTTTCATATACACATATTTATTACAAGTATTGATGAAAATATTAGATATATGATATGAGTAAGTGTGTAGTCGCTTTCTGATAATACACATATATGAAATATACTCTATGAAATACGTGCTATGTGATTATACACTATTTGTTATGTGATATGAGTATTGAATGGATACGTTATACAGGTTTTAAGCTGTATATAAACAAGTATATTTTATCTACAAATATGTTGGGTAGAACATAGGTAGATAGTGATGTGTAATGAAATAAAAATGACGAGAGGCCTCGATGTGATTGTGATCTAGTCGTCCAACAGAATATGGATGACGACCACTTTTCTAGACAGTTTAGTGGAACGCTAGCAGGCTTATAACCTATAGGTGTAGTGAACTTGGGTGTTCATTTACAGTATTCTATCCCCCTCTTGGTTGCCTTAAGACATTCATTGCTAAGTAAACCCCTTTGCAATAGTGTCCGTCCCGATGAAAATCCTAAATTAGGTCCCTTGGAATATTTATCGTCACAGGTCCGTAAAGTGAGGATAACGGGAATGGGTAATCGGGTTATTATTGGTTAGTTAAATTAAATATAACTATTTATTGTGGGTTGAAAACCCTATATACTCACCAGGCTCCCAAGCCTGACCCGCTCAGTTTCTTTGTATTACAGGTAGTGGTGCGAGGGCATAATTTGGAGAACTTGTGAAGTTGTTTTTGTTTATAGACCAGTAGTTGTATATAGTTGTGTAAGGTCTATGTTTTATTGTTTATGCTTTTGTGTCTGTATCGGAACATGACATCCCGAGTTTTGATATATAATGAAAATACATTTCTTTAAGAAATGCTTTGATAAACCTTATTTTATCATGTATTGTTTTGGGGACAAATTCCGCAACTCTTTTAATCAAAGGATTACTCTGAAAATTATTTTAAAAGCATAAAGTAAATCGGTCTTTTTTGGTCGTGATTTTGGGGATGTCACAGTTGGTATCAGAGCATTAGTTTAAGCGAACTAGGAATTTGTAGGATTTCTAGACTTAAACTTAGAATGCTAAGTGAAAATTGTGAGATGAGTGTCTATCATATTTTAGACACGAGCACTAGTTTATTTTAGGAAAGTTGCCTAAAATGCTTTTATGTGCTAAATGTTATATGTTTGCCATATATGATATTATTTGTTTGGATCTATGGTTTGTTGCTAACCAGATCTAGAAACCTCATGTGTTTAGGATTCTAAGTGTATGATTACAGTATTACAACTAGCATGTAATGTTTCGAAGTGATAAGGATGATTTAATTATCTATCGTGATTGAGGATCTAAATTCACCTTATTCGGTGTGTAGATCAAAAATGGTATGAACCAGAAGTGGAGTTGGAAACGTGAACGAAGACAGGAATCAACCACCTGTGATTGAGTGAGTGGTTGTTGTAGTAGCATCCCCTGAGCCAATAACAATGGCTGGTGTACAACTGATGATTCACACAATGTTGGATCGTCAGATGGAAGAAACGAGACGTCTGCTTCGGCAGAATCGTGAAGAACTTTCAATACCAATTGAACAACCCGAGTTAAATGAAGGGCATTCGGAAGGAGGTAAGTTCAGCGGGACTGTTGGTCAAGCCAACCCACCGTTAGTTAGACAAAACAACCCAGAGGGAGGAATTGATGGAGTTGGATGCAAGTACAAAGACTTTATGACTTGCAAACCATCGACCTTCACTGGAAAAGAGGATCCGATCAAATTTATAGATTGGATCTCAGAAATGGAGCTAGCCTACATGACGTGTGGTTGCAGAGGCAAGTTGCAGACCACGTTCGCAGTACGTCAGTTCAGAGGTGGCGCTGTTCGTTGGTGGAACACTCTAAGGAAGACCTGAAGCCCTAATGAGCCACTGCAACTAACTTGGGCAAAGTTCTTGGTACAATTCAAGCGCAAGTTCTGCTCGGCCCAAAATCTACTAGAGTTGGAGAACAAGTTTCTGACATTGACTAAAGGCAGCATGTCAGTTGATGATTACACCAATGCCTTTACAGACAAATGGAGTTTTCTTTGCGCATCGTCCTAGATGAGCTGACAAAAGTTGACCGGTACGCAAAAGGACTCCCATGGGAGTACGTGGTGCTAGTACGTCAGGCACATACTCTAGAGGCAGCTATCTAGGCTGCCAAGTCTTTTGAGGACATGATCATGGGAAGAACCGCCAACAAGGCTGAAGTTGGTGATAAGAGAAAGTTTGAAGGAACTTCGGGTTCAAGCAAGAAAAACAAATCTTTGAAGTCTAATTCGAAGAAGTTTGGAGGCGAATTGAAATGGTGTGAAAAGTACAAGAAAAAGCACTCTAGGAAATGTAGTGAGGACGTGACCTGCTATAAATGTGGAAAAACTGGGCATTATGCCAATGAGTGTCTGTCCAACAAGAGGATGTGCTTTGGATGTAGCGAAGAGGGGCACATTTTGAAAGACTGCCCTAAAAAGAAAGAGGCAGCAAAACCCAATATTTCGCCAAAGCCGAAGGCGAGGGCCTTTCAGATGACACTTGAGGCTGTGAAAGATGAAGTTGATGTCGCTTCAGGTACCTTTATCGTAAACAAATTGCCTGCCCAAATTTTATTTGATTCTGGAGCCAACTACTCCTTTATTTCGCATGAATTTGGTAGAAAACTAGCTTTGCCTGTCGTTAGACTAGATAATGCTTTAATAGTCGAGGTTGCTAGTGACAATTTTATACCTGTTAGCCATCACATGAAAAACATCTTCATTGATTTGAATGCGAATAAGTTCCACGAGGATTTATTGCCTATTGAACTAAATGGTTTCGACATCGTGCTGGAAATGGATTGGCTTAGCGCCAATGATGTCGAGATATTATGCAAAAAGAAGATAATAAAAGTAAACCCGCCAAGGAAAAAGTCATTTATGGTGTATGGAGACAAACGCAGAGAAAATTCTGGAATCATTTCTCTAATGAAAGCCAGAAAGTGTTTTGCCAAAGGATGTACATCATATTTGGCATTCGTGATCGATGCTAAGAAGGAGAAAAAGGAGATGCAGATCATTCCTGTCGTGTGTGATTATCCGGAAGTATTTCCCGAAGATCTTCCCGGATCACCGCCTGATAGACAAGTGGAGTTCAGAATAGACTTGTTACCAGGGATGACACCAATAGCAAAAGCACCTTGCCGATTAGCACCAACGGAGATGAAGGAGCTGATGATGCAACTTTAGGAGTTGTTGGAAAACGGTTTCATTAGACCTAGTTCATCACCCTGGGGAGCTCCGGTGTTATTCGTGAAGAATAAAGATGGAAGTATGAGAATGTGCATCGATTATAGAGAGCTGAACAAGGCAACAATAAAGAATAGATATATGTTGCCGAGGATTAATGACTTGTTCAATCAACTACAAGGTTCAAGTTATTTTTCAAAGGTCGCCCTAAGGTCAGGATATCATCAGCTGAAGGTGAGAGAGCAGGATATCAAAAAGACTGCATTCAGAACACGATATGGACACTATGAGTTTTTAGTTATGTCGTTTGGACTAACCAATGCTCCAACAGCATTCATGGATTTAATGAACAGGGTTTGTAAACCGTTCCTTGATAAATCTGTGATAACGTTCATAGATGACATTCTGATTTACTCGAAAATCCAAAAGGAGCATGGCATACACTTGCGAGAATTGTTAGAAGTCTTGAAGAAGGAGAAGTTGTATGTAAAGTTCTCCAAATGTGATTTTTGGATTCGAGAAGTCTAATTTTTGGGTCACGTGGTCAATTACGAAGGGATAATGGTTGATCCAGCGAAGAGTGAATTTGTGATGAAGTGGGAAAAATCGAAAAGTCCCACGGAGATCCGAAGTTTTCTGGGATTAGCCGGATATTACCGAAGGTTTATCCAAGGCTTTTCTTCAATCGCTACTCCACTAACAACTTTGACCCACAAAGGAGCTACTTATGCTTGGAGTGCTAAGCATAAAGAAGCATTCGAGTTGCTAAAGAAGAAGCTATGTGAAGCACCGATTCTTTCTTTACCTAATGGAGTTGAAGACTTCGTTGTCCATAGCGATGCATATGGGGTTGGGTTGGGTTGTGTTTTGACCCAAAGAGAAAAGGTGATAGCATATGCATCTCGACAGCTGAAGGAGCATGAAAAGAACTACCCCACTCATGATTTGGAGCTAGCAGCGGTAGTTTTCGCTCTAAAGATATGGAGGCATTACCGCTATGGTACGAAGTGCAAACTTTTAACTGATCATAAGAGTCTCTAGTATCTCTTTATTCAAAAAGAATTGAATATGAGGCAGCGATGCTGGCTAGAACTACTTAAGGACTACGACTGTGAGATACTTTACCATCCCGATAAAGCAAATGTTGTCGATGATGCTCTCAGTCGGAAAGTCAATCTTGAAAGAAAAAGTCCAAGAGCGTTGAGAATAGAAGTTGTCTCGACCATTGTAGAAAGTATAAAGAAAACTCAAGAGGAATCTTCTGAAAATAATGACCGAAAGGCAGAATGTTTCGGAAAAACGTTGGTGTTTGGTACAAACGGTCATGGACCGAAGGTATTCCAAGATTGTATTTGGGAACCTAAGTTAGGAGGAATAAGAGATCTTCTGATGGAAGAAGCTCACAAAACCATGTACTCAATTCATCCTGGAAGCACTAAAATGTATAGGGACCTGAAACCATATTACTGGTGGCTGACGATGAAGCTTGATATTGCAAACTACGTGGCGGAGTGTGTGACATGTGCGCGGGTCAAGGCACAACATCAGAAACCATACGGGAGTTTAGAACCTTTACCGGTGCCTATGGGTAAATGGGAAGACCTTTCTATGGATTTTGTCACTAAACTACCCAGAACAAAGAATGGTCACGACATGATTTGGGTGGTCGTTGATCGCTTCACTAAGAGTGCGCATTTCATAGAAGCCAATGAGAAATGGTCTATGGATAAGCTTGTGAATTCTTACGAGAAGGAAATTGTGAGGCTTCACAATGTTATGTTAACGATTGTGTCAGATCGTGACAGTCGTTTCACCTTGTGATTTTGGAGAAGTCTACAAGAGGAATTGGGTACCAAGTTGTGTTTGAGTACAGCTTACCATCCACAGACTGATGGTCAGAGCGAACGAACGATACAAACACTTGAAGATATGCTGAGAGAATGTACCATGGAATTCCAAGGTAATTGGGATGAACATTTACCTTTGGTAGAATTTTCCTACAATAATAGTTTCCACTCGAGCATAAAGATGGCACCTTATCAATCTTTGTACGGACAGAAGTGTCGTACGCCATCATGTTGGCTTAAGGCTGGGGGAAAGCAGTTTATGGGACCTGAGATAGTCCATCAGACTGCCGAAAAGTTGAAAGGTATTAGGGAAAGAATGTTAGCGGCTCAGGATCGTCAAAAGAGTTATGCTAACAATAAGCAAAGACCGATGACTTTTGAAGTTGGAGATTCGGTTTTGCTTAAAGTCTCGTCGTGGAAGGGACTTATATGATTTGGAAAAGAGGGAAAGTTAAGTTCAAGGTTTATTGGACCGTTTAAGGTTCTTCAGAGGATTGGGAACCAAGCTTACAATCTCGAATTATCCGAGGAACTGAATGGTATTCGTAACACTTTCCATGTGTGTTATTTGAGGAAGTTCACGGGAGAAGTTCCCGACATAATTCCAAATTCTGAATTAAGGATTAATGAAAACAAGAGGCTAATTGAAGAACCAGAGGCAATCGTTGACCGTAAGACTAAGAAGCTACGACGCAAGATGGTCGAATTAGTACTTGTCCGATGGAAACATGCGAATGGGACAAATCTCACCTGGGAAACGGAGAGTGACATGATGAGTCGTTATCCGCATTTGTTTGTTGATGTGTGATTCCGGGGACGGAATCATCCTAAGGTGGAGAGAATTGTAACACCTGTGTTTCTAGGCTAGGCATTAATGTTGATATAATAGTTTAGGTTAACCTTTATAACTCATTTTGAAATAATAAGAATGTATTATTTGAGTATTATGTGTTTTGTGCATAATTGTGTGACTTAAATGAAATAAGAACAAGAATAAGTGTATTAATAAAATGTTAGATAAAACCCATATCGATACATGAAGACGTAGTGGTCGTGACAAGGATTCCGAATATATAAAGAATGCCGAAATCCGAGTTATAACGAAGAAGTTATGACCTATCGAAGTTTCGCAACAGAACCGGTACGACATTGTGTGACCTAAATAGTGAATTTACATTAGGGCGATATTTAGCCTTAGTGATCTAAACAAAAGTCGTAGAATACGTTAAACCGAGAGCGTGCATAAGAAGAACATCTAAATCTGACTTCGTATGAGGAAGTTATGATTTTTCTAAGTTTCGACTTAGCGGTATGCAGCCCAAAGTTCGAATTTGAAATCGAGTGAGTTTTACTCGAAACAATCTAAACAAGAATTGAAGTTCTCGTCGATAGTAGTCCAACGGTAAAAAGACAGACGAAAACAGACGTCATATGAAGGGGTTATGAATTTCTAACGGAGTTTTCCTGTCCCGTGCTACTAAAAATAATATAATAAAAGTTAAATTCAAAATTAGCCGACAGAGTCTAAACAAGAGTTGTAGAGAATAATCTCACTATGCGTGGATATAAAGAACGTCGAAAACGGAGCTCGTATGCGAAAGATAAGAATTTCTGAAGTTCGGGGCACGAACTTCAACCCCTGTGTCAGAGCTCACAACGTGAGCAGGTGATGGACGTCTTCCAAGGCAAGTGGCCTGATGACGAACGCCATGACATATCGAGCTCACGACGTGAGCACTTGTGGCTTACGACGTGAGCATAGAAATTCAGCTCCCTATAAATAGAAGTTGAGTCCAACCAAATTGGTTGCTCAATTTTTCTCCTCTCACTCCTTATTCCCTCGATTTACGTGTAAGTTATACCCCCGAAGCCCTGGTATCGTCCTGACACCCGAAGAAAGTCCCGAAGCTCCGAAGATCCCGAGAAGAAAAGAGTTTCTAAGCCGAAGCTCTGCCTGCGAGAAGCCCGGTGTGTGAAGATATCCCGGATTCATCGAAGAGTTACTCCTTTTAGAGTCGTAGTGTTGTCCGATAATCATCTTATCAAGTGAGTGTATAGTCCCTTTCATATACATGATTCTAATACAAGTATTGATGAATGTATTAGATATATGATATGAGTAAGTGTGTAGTTTCTTTCTGATTATACACATATATGAATTATACTCTATGAAATATGTGCTATGTGATTATATACTATTTGTTATGTGGTATGAGTATTGAATGAATACGTTATATACAGGTTTTAAGCTGTATATAAAAAAGTATATTTTATCTACAAATATGTTGGGTAGAACATAGGTAGATAGTGATGTGTGATGAAACAAAAATGACGAGAGGCCTCGATGTGATTGTGATCTAGTCGTCCAGCAAAATATGGATGACGACCACGGACTTTTCTAGACAGTTTAGTGGAACACTGGCAGGCTCATAACCTGTAGGTGTAGTGAACTTGGGTGTTGGTTGCCTTAGGACATTCATTGCTGAGGAAACCCCTTTGTAGTAGTGTCCGTCCCGATGAAAATCCTAGATTAGGTCCCTTGTAATAGTTGTTCTCGCAGAGACGTAAAGTGAGGATAACGGGAATGGGTAATCGGGTTATTATTGGTTGGTGAAATTAAATATAACTATTTATTGTGGGTTGAAAACCATATATGCTCACCAGGCTCCCAAGCCCGACCCACTCAGTATCTTTGTATTACAGGTAATGGCAAGAGGGCATAAGTTGGAGAACTTGTGAAGATGTTTTTGTTTATAGACCAGTAGTTGTATATAACTATGTAAGGTCTATGTTTTATTGTTTATGTTTTTGTGTCTGTATTGGAACATGACATCCCGAGTTTTGATATATAATGAAAATATATTTCTTTAAGAAATGCTTTGATAAACCTTATTTTATCATGTATTGTTTTGGGGACAAATTCCGCAACTCTTTTAATCAAAAGATTACTCTGAAAATTATTTTAAAAGCATAAATTAAATCGGTCTTTTCTGGCCGTGATTTTGGGGATGTCACAGGTTAAACCTCCATGGACTAACTTATTGGTTTAGCCTATCTTAAATAACCATTGGCCCACACTATATGAATCATTGATTTACTAATCAGTCCCCATATATTTAATTAGTCTCTTTTGATCACTGAATTAATTCCAAATTAATTATTGATCAATACTTATCAAATAATATGATTTCACATTAATATATTAGAACTTATAATATATTAATAAATCATAAATAACCTCTTCTCAAAAGTCCATCCTGTCAAATTGTTCCGATGAAATGAAACCTAAATAGACGATGATATTATCGGTTCTAGTACATACCAATTATTGTTATGGACTTAGACACCTTATCCAACAATCCTTGCATGCATGGGACTGATTTGCCAAATATTTCCATTAGGGGCCAAATCTGGAAAAAACTTCAAAATACCATAACTCCCTCATCCTAGGTCCGTTTCTGACAAACCTTATATCCATGAAAAGGTGGCGAGAAGCCTACACTCGTAACAACACACCCAGGCCTTAAAACCCCCCGAAAAGACCCAAAATCCATAAAAGATCGAGATACCCGATTATAATTATACCCTTGACCTCCGAAGACACAACCGAACTCTTGGATCACTTATATTATGAAACCCACATCTGAATTGGGCAAAATCCTTCCTTTCCCAAGGCCCTAAACCCTATGACAACTGATGATTCGGCCGCAACCCTGAGCAACGAAGCAAATCTAAACCGAGTGTTACAAAATTCATCCTAAATTTAACATGATTTCTGTAATAATATTATGTCTAGCTTACACGACTAAATTTATAATGTATTAAATGTCATTTGTGAAGAAAAAATGCATTGACTAAAGTTAGGGTTAGTCTTAATTTAACTCAGGCAACAAGCACAATGTTATTTGATGTATTATTAAATTAAATTAAAAAAAAATCTAATTTAAATATGAAATTACGTCATATAAAATTCAAAATAATTTTGAACCGGATGTGATATCCTAACAATTCAAAAGTTGCTCGTTTATGGTTATCCAACTTTGTGAGTCGAACCATTGAGCCATAGCACTAATGTATGAATGGGAAGCGTTCAAAAAATAAAATGTCAAGGATATACAATATTGATAATTTTGAAAGTCTAAAATGGTATCTTTTAGCATCATCCTTCAGTTATATTGTATCTCATATATACCTAGTACAACTTACCAAATTATAATACAGTTGAAGCTTCGTTTTCAGGGTTTATGTGGAATTATGGGTGGGGTATCATGTCGTTTGAGCCAATATTAGATTTATTTAGAACGTCAACTTGTTGAAGTCCTTTGAGAGAAGTCCCCACATGACTTTTCAATGCTGAGTTTCCTGTAGATTAAAAAACTTGCCACATCTTTTGAATCTGTCCATTCTCTCTTGGTCTTCTGAAGACTGGTGGACCGGACCGGACCGGACTTAGACCTGGACCCTTTTTTGGATCTCTAGGTTGGTTCTTGGTTCTAGGAATTGATCAAGACCAGTTCAGTCCGGCCGGTTCTAGGTAAAAACAAGTTTTGAACCGGATTATTTAAAAAAAAATTCTTTAGACAAACATATTCATTTTAAGTCGGATTGACATATGATTTTTTTTCAATGTGCAATTTACAGTTTGTATATGATTTTATATTATAATTTTATCATTTTTGTGTTATATTTAATGAATTATAATTCTTCAAAGTTTGAATATTAAAGCTAAAAACATTCAGCTTTTCAGTTATAATTTTAAACTTTTGTATTTGTAAAAATCATTAAACAAACATATCTCGTTCATCTTAAGTCAGATTGACATGCGGTTTTTTTCAACGTGTAACTTAGAGTTTGTACATAATTTTAGACTATAATTTTATCGTTTTGGTGTTATATTCAATGAATTACAATCCTTCAAAACTGGAATATCAAAGTTAAAATATTTCAGCTTTTCAGCTATAATTTTAAACTTTTGCATTTTGTGAAAATCTTTAAACAAACATATCTCATTCGTTTTAACTTGGATTGGTATGCATTTTTTTCCAACGTGTAATTTAGAGTTTGTACATGGTTTTAGGTATAATTTTGTCATTTTTTGGTGTTATATTCAATGAATTACAATCTTTCAAAGTTAGGATGTCTAAATTAACAATTTTTGGCTATTTTTTAGACTATAATTCTAAATTTTATGTATCTTCGACAGATAAATTATAATAAAGGGATCTAAGTAGAGTACCAGAAAATTCTAACTTCAAATGGTAACGGATATGGTGGCATTCTTTGAAAAATTGATAGTTTATTTTATTTCCTTCTTTTTATTAGTTTATTTTAGTTTTTCTAGGTCTTTTTATTGGTATTGCATTGTATATTCTTTATTTTCTTTATCATGGATTGTGTCGTGTACTTTCTATTTTGCAGAGTTTTGGAGCTCGTTGCGGTTGCGATTTGACAGGAGTTTGCTAGGTGGGCTTTTCGATGCATTATTAGGCTTTACGAATCCATCAAATGAGATTTGGGCTTAAAAAGTTGAAGACTTGGATGAAGTGGGCTTGTGAAGATGGGTCATCGATTCTTATTTTGGGCTTGGACTATCCATATTTAAAGCTTGAAGATGATTGGCCAAATTTGAATCATGTGAGGCATGGAGGGGACCAAGGGAATCTTGGCTAGTGGGGTGTGTAGTGGAGAAAAATGAGCCAATAACATTCCAACAATATTTGTGAGGGTGGAGTCTCAGTCGCGCAACACTTGCGAGGGTACCCGCGCAACTGCACACTTTTGTGCATTTTGGTCATTTTTCTCACCATTTACTTAGGGGGTTTGGTCTAGCAGTTGATACTTCGATTTTCCACCATTGGAGACCACTAGAGGCAATTTTTGGAGCTTGATACTCATTCTTCTCATCTTTGTAAGTAATTGGCAGATTCTTGATGCAAAAACACTTTTGTGATTGTTATTTTGTTGCCATGAGTAGCTAGTTTCTCTATTTTGGTTAACTTTGGCTAAAACCCTTGGATATTTGTACGTTTTTAAGGATTCATGCTTAATTGTCATTTATCTTATGTTTATTATTCTAGTTCATATTTCTTATGCTTGTTTAATACTTTGATCATGATCTTGGTACTTAAATGAGCAATTGTTGGTTTATTTCTTTGGTTTAGCATTGAATCATTCAATTTACTTAAAACAAGGGCTTTATGATGGTAGAAATCATCATTAGCTTATGAATCATTACTCCTTTATGGATGTGTAAGCATTAACATCATCTAGGAATTGAGGATTCCTTCATTTTTAAGGCTAATCAACTCCTTGGGTTCAATTGCTTCAATTGAATCCTTGTTTTTGATTAAGAAGGTGTGTTGTGGGCTTCCCCAACCTCCATACTACCTATGAGGAATCTTGGGATATCATGCTTCATGATTGCTATAACCAATTTGGGATGAATGATAAGCTTCATATTGAATCCTAATGATAAACACACAAATGTTCATTGTGTTGAATTGTTTTGGTCAACCAATCTCTCTAATATTTGAGCATCTCACCATCTTGCTTAATTGCAAATTTTTTAGTTATTCAAATGTTTTAGTTTTCAAGCAATCACAAGCCCCCCCCCCCCCCCCTTTTAGTTTAATTGTAGTTAGTTTATTTGTTTACACTAGTTCTATTAGATTGCATTGGTAATTGAATACAACCATTTCCCTGATGATCGATACCCCTTTTTACCATTATTTTACGTTTTATTTGCAAACAAATGACATAATTTGCTTGGTAGACTTGACATCCCAACAAAAATTGAAGACAAAAACATAGATTGTTTTGGCTACATCAAAACCTTTGGTAAAATTCAAGATGCACATCTAAGAAATTGGTCAACCAAACTAATGTTTCTCAAAATGGTAAAGGATATGAAGATAACATATGATAAGTATTTGGGTGCCTACAACAAGATGAATGATTTTATGTACTTTGCAGTTTTATAATCTTTATTCTAGTTTGATAAAATTATTACTTATTAAATACTAATAACATTATCATTTTGAGTTTATGTAGACATTACATAAGCTTTAAAAATGTTAGATTTAGATGACATAATATGAGAAAAATGTCAATGGAAGATTAGATTATGATAGTTTTTTAGTTGAATGGATTTTAAAGTTTAAACTATGATTTTTGGTGTTATGGTTATTACTTTTGCATGTTTGTGTTAAGATTGTTAATTTTGTTGGTGAACTTGATTTATATGTTAGTTGTTTTTATCTGAAAAATTAGTTTTGCAAGTTATAATATTATAGATAATATTATTAATTAATTTGATACAATGTTCAAACAAATGGTATAACAAGTTGAACCGTATACACCTAAAATCATATTCATTATAACAAGTTGAACCGTATCAAACCTAAAATCATATTCATTATAACAAGTTGAACCGTATACACCTAAAGTTATATCGGTCCAACGGGTACAAGAACCGGAAGAACTGGACCTGGACCCAGAACCGGACCCGAACCCGGTAAGCCTCAAACCGGTCCTGTCCCAAATACAGTTTGGTCCAAAATCTCACCCCGAGGTCTTCATGTCACACAAATTGAAGCAAGTCAAACAGTGTCGATTATGTTCAACAATGTTGACGACATCACCATTTGTGCAATCGTTTGATTTGGCGTTGACAGAAGCTTGTGAGTTGCTCAGTGGAAATTGGCGAAATAAACAAATCGAGAATACAATACTTTGTAAATAGTCGCTATTATGTGATTGGAGAGTGCTTTTTGTGATGTGGTAGCAATCACTATCCAACTAGAAAAAAGCTAGAGGAATAAATTTGGTATTTTGGAGTTTCTGGCGGCTTTATAGCGTTTGTGCACCTATATTCATAACTTCATTTATTTTTAATGTTTTGAATTTTCAATGGTTTATTCGAAAAATCATATAAAAACCTTGGCCGTGTTTCGTAAAAGTATTTGTTAGCTAGAAGCGCGTAGCGATTAGCGGGGAGCTGGTAGCGGGAAGCTGTAACTTTTATTTGTTATATGAATGTTTGGCAAAAATAGCTGGAAGCTTTTGAAACATATAAAATTACATAAAATGACAATTGATTAAAAATAAATAAACATATAAATATATTTTTAAGGGTAATTATGAAAATTGATTTTAAAAGCTCAGGAGCATTTTGTTAAACGCTACATGAAGTAACTTTTAGAATCGGAGCGTTTTGTTAAAACTAAAAGTTAAACGCTCGTACTGCCAAACATGACTTTTTGTTCAAACTAGAACATTTTATTAAATACTAAAAGCTAGAAACTCCCAAACTGGTTCCGGTCTAGATTTCTTGAATACGGTATCCTCTAAACTGGTTCCAAGATAAGATACAGTATTTAAAAAATGTGGTTCTTTTGTGCTTCTATACAATATATATAATGATATGCATTGTTAAATTGGCTAAAATTTGTGCGATTTGTTTTGGGTGGGCATGTGCTACAACTTACCTGGCCCGATAACAGTCCTACAGCATACATCTCTATTCTCCGCCAGCCCAAAAGAAATTGGTCCAACAATCGATTTTATATATATATATATATATATATATATATATATATATATATATATATATATATATATATATATATATATATATATATATATATATATATATATATATATATATATATATATATATATATATATATATATATGGGAGAGTTCAATTGAGAAAAAAAAAAGATTGAGAATGGGGGAATCATTCTCAGCCACTCATTTATTTTTGCCGCAAAAGCTTCCGTCATACCAGCGGAAATGGGAAAATAATAGACATGTGTTTTCCAACAAAACATATTTCCTTAAACTATGTTAATCATTACTTTAATATATACAAAAACATAGTCTTTTTCGTTTTTTTTTTAATTTTTAAGAAGCTATTTTTATCGAAAAATTATTTTAAATACCAAAATTCATGATTTTTTATTCTCTACAAATAGACATCCATATTGATATAGTTTTAAAATAAAATAAAAAATTTATGTTTTTTATATTTTCAGCTATCGTTATTCATAAGTGAATAAAAATGAATCAAGTTTTTTCTACAGTACATTCGTTATTCACTTATGAATAAAAACTATGATTAATTTTTTTTTTACATTTTAAGTATCATTCATATATGAATATTGCATATACTAAACATAGTATATTCATATTTAAATATTAGACAATTCATTCACTCGTGAATATTACATAGTATATTCACTTGTGAATATTATATGGTATATTCACTTATGAATATTAGATAATATTTTCATATCTGAATATTACATAGTATTACCTGGTATATCACATGTGAATAATACATAGTATATTCACTTGTGAATATTAGATAATATATTCACTTATGAATAGTACACAGTATATTCACATATGAATATTACAATGTGTTTTTACAAATATATATAATTTTTATATGTTATTCACATATGAATAACATACAGACTTGCATATTCGTTTTTTTTGTTTTAATAATCATATACTGATTCAAGTGAGAAAACATATTCATATATGAATATAACGTGGTAATTTAGTTTAGACATTTCATCAAACAGTTGGAGTGCATACAAGTTAACTATTTTAAAAATGTTAAAACCATCAAGTTATCAATTCCAAATCATCATATATTTCCGATTTCAACTTCAGATGCGACACCAATGTCTGATCGATTTCTCATTTTGAGTTTGATTTCTGAAAATCTGATTGGGAACCTGTGAGTATCGATTCTGAGTCCTTCAATGTCGACAGTTACTGCGAGTCAAGAACTCCGATTCCAATTTCATGAACAGCAAAGAAATTCCGATTCCAACTGATTTCGTTTGTGAATCTGGGAAATTCCAGTTGCAAACTTTAACAAATCGATGAAATTGATGAATTTGGGTTGCGAATTTGTCTTGAACGACGAACCTCCCATCTACGAATATTGATGATTGATTAACACTGGATGACATTGATGATGGTTTAGTTGAAGAAATTTGGATGATTGTTAAAGGTTGGAGGAGAAATTTTGAGGATGAACGAACTGTTATCGAATTCTCTATAGTTACGTATTTAACATTGAAGGTTATTAACATATTTACAAGTTTGCCACCGTGTCTTTTTATGCTTAGATAAATAAGTGGCTGAGAATGATTACCCTATTCTCAACCTTTTTTATTTTCTCAATTGAACCCACCTCTCTCTCTCTCTCTCTCTATATATATATATATATATATATATATATATATATATATAGGGCTAGATTATAATGTGGATAGACAACTATTGTACAGACATGTGGATAGTGCTATTCTATGAGAATCACTAACAGGATCGGTCCTGAAAAATGAAATATTCTTAAAGGCTCAAGACAAACAAGAAAAAAAAAAGCCCTTATCTTTATTATAATTTTGTATTTTTAAATAAAAATATATAATGAAAACAATTAAGCACTGTACAGCTGTCCACTTTGCCCTCCCTTTAAGCCCCTCATGATCACTAAGAAAATAAGTTGTTTATTAATGCGAATACGTTCAACCTCACATAAATATCGTCATTTTAATCAATTCTCAATAATTCTTATTCATTTTTGTTTTCAAACATCGTTTTTCACTCATTTTCATTTTTACAGAATACGACTCAACAAACATCCTAACAACATTCTGACAGAATGAAAATAATAATAAAAAGTTTATAATAATCTTATAGACGATTTAATTAGTGAGAATGTGTGATAATAACAATAGTTATGTAAGATTAAATGTATTTATATTATCAAACAACATATTTTCTTTGTCATTATCATAGAATAGCATTGTCTACACATCCGTACAATAGATGTTAATCCACATTTGAACCTAGCTCTCTCTCTCTCTCTCTCTCTCTATATATATATATATATATATATATATATATATATATATATATATATATATATATATATATATATAGAGAGAGAGAGAGAGAGAGAGAGAGAGAAATGAGTCTATGAAAAACGAATAACTACGACAACATTTGCTGGAAGCAATAATCAAATGACACATGTCCATTTTTTTATTCACAAGTAATGTATTGTGTAAGTTATTTATGTAGTTACCCTAAAGTGATGTGTTGTTATGTTTTCATTGATTCAAATATGTGCTGCTTAATCATTTATTTTCATTGGTTCAAATATATATATATATATATATATATATATATATATATATATATATATATATATATATATATATATATATATATATGCGTGTTTAATAAATTAGCTGGTATGTTGTAAATTATAGTTTTATTTATATAGACGTGTTCGTCAAGCTACCTCGAAGCTATTAAAAGTATAAAATTATAAAAAAAAAAACTAAATTTAAAAATTCCCAAACACTAATGCTTGCTTAGAAGGTTTTTATTTATTAATAGCTTAAAGATCATACACAATAACAAAATATTTTTCATAAATTTGAGTTTTTTACAAAGCTAAAAGCTAAATTACCTCAAAATCTTGATGTCAAACCCATAATCTTTAAAATTGTACCTATTTTTATTACCTAAACACTTTTACATAGGGATGTTAACGGGGATAAACGGGATTGGGAGTGCATCCTCCACACCCGCCCCCAAAATTTTCCCGTTCCCCCGTCCCTGCCTCCGTCCCCGAAATGTTTAGCCTTCCTACCCCCGCCCCCGTCCCCCCGCCTCCGATTGATTTTGGGCTGTCTTTTTTTTAGGTTAAAAGAAGTTGTTATTTAGGCTAAAAAAATTTATTTTTATGGTAACAAATGATTATTTATAGCATAATTTTACATATTAAAAAAAGTTATGTCATCTTAAAAACATTATACTAACAACTTGAAAACATGTTTTTGATAAATTTTAGAAACTCAAAATCATGTTATTATTTATTATATTTATATAATTAATATATGTAAATATTTGTGTAATTTATTAACAGGGTCCTCATGGAGGTTTCGGGACGAGATTGCCTACCCCCGCCCCCGCCCCCGAAATTAAAACGGGGGTTAACCTTGCCCCGCCCCCGATTCTTTTAAAAAAATCCCCCAAATGGGACGGGGACCCCACGGTAACGGAGTCCCACAGGACTTTTTGACATCCCTACTTTTACATTGTGATATTTTCCTTTTCTGCCCATAAGTTTGATATGATTGACTTCATCACCCGGGTGTTACACATAAGCTCAAAGTTTCCACTATGTTGTATAATAGTTTTCTATATTTACTTGTTCATTCTATTCCATCATAATATACTTGTTGCAATACATATTAATTCAAACATTATATTTATTAGATAGTATAATAATTTAAATCAAATACAATAATTATCTCTATTAAATGTAGGTTTTTTTGCCACTTGTCAAATTCTCAAGAGTTTTGTCACATGTAATTTTGTTGGAGTTTTAGAATTATTATTTTTCACTTGTCATTTTTTGATAATTTCCATTTTTTTAAAATAAAATTCTAATGAGTTTATAATGAAAGATAATCATTCTATTAATTTGATAATGAAGTCTCGTAAATGTTTTAAAAAAATATTTGATTTCTTTTATAAATGTTCCTAAAGATTATATTATGTTATGCAAAAATATTATTTTATAAAATATTTAATATTTAATTATTGATATTAAATTTTTATTTTTAATAAAATCATATAATACACGGGTCTCATACCTAGTTAAATAACAAAATTTAAATAATAAAAAATTAAAGACAAAAAAATAGGCTGGACACCACTAAGAACAAGGTGGTAAGCATTGAGGAAGCAATAAAATGTTGCAAGAAAACACATTGATTCAACATCACTCGGCATATTTACAGGAATGGTATCTTCCTTAAAAGAACAAATGATATCTCAAACACTTCATCCCTACCAATAGATTTTCAAATCTGATTCCATTATGGTGTAAACAAATTTATCTTTTTCATATATTTCAATTAATTATGTCATGTTATTTTCAATTATATCTTAAAAAATTATGTAATCAAATTATGCTTCTTTTTCTACCATAGAGAAAACTACCTCTTGATGTATGTTAAATATGTTTTGCTTGTACATTAACGAATGTGTAGATTCCCTAACAACTTCAATCAAACTGTGCTCTTAAGCAGAGATTACAACTTTTAGTTGAGGCGTATAAAGTGTCAGTTATTATTTTTGGTAACTTTAATAAAGTTTGTGAAGTTTCAGAAAGATTTGGTACTGTTTATTGATAAATTAGTGCCAATATCTTTAATAATTTCATCCTGGCTTAAGATTTGGTCGATATTCCTATTTGTGATTGTCTGTATACAATGGCTAATAATGAGGTTCTACAATGAGCAACATATATCCTTTTATGATCATTCAAGGTGATTTTTTTTGAAGGCTATTTCATTTTTAGAATTTTCAATTATTGGCTTCAGAAAGATGGGTTTCAAGAGGATTTTTAGAGTGGGTGGAGTTCGAATGGCAAATGAACAATTTTAAGAACCTCATGAAGCAATTGGAAATTTTGTGAACCAATAGGAGAATAAGTGAGGCTAAAATTCAAATTATCAGTGTTATTTGAAACTAAAATAAGTGTCTGATGTTTGGCTGGACATATATATTTTTAGATCCTCTAACTTTTAGCTTTTAACATGAAAAAAAAATTCAAAAACATAAATAAATTTATGTTCGGCATTTGAAGCTTCTAGCTTTTAACTAAAACAAAAAACTTTAAATCTAAAAGCTATTTCAAGTAGTGTTAAAAAAAACTATTTTATAATTTTGCAAACTGAATTCATTACCCTTTTTTTAAATCAATGGAAAAAAATCATTTTATGTAATTTTACATTTTTAAAATATTACAACTATTTTTATCGAATATTCGTATACAAATAAATTAAAGCTACAATTTTCAGATTCATCCATGCTCTTATGGTTGTCTAGTATATATTAATAAGTTGGTTTCTTTTGGAAAAGAAATATATGGAAGACATCACACAAAAAGTTAAAGTGGGGTGGAATATTGAAGGTGTTGAAAACTCCAAATTCATCCATTGAATTTTAGTTGAGTATTGAAGTGTAATGGACGATCTATGATGAAATGAGAACTGCCAACATATGATAAAATGCTTGTAATTCTTTGTCCTTTCATTGTTATCATAAATCAGAGCTGTCAGCATATGATAAAATGCTTATACCTCACTGACGCAAAAGAATAAAAATGTAATAGGGTGTGACTGTTTAATGATACTCGATAGATTAGAATCGAATAAATACTACATATATTTATTATAGAGAAGTTTTTAATCAAATTAACAAATATATGATGAGAATGTCCTGAATAATATTCGTTTTAATACAATTCTTAAGAATACAAAACCCAAAGGAAATGGAAATGAAAAAATTAAAATAAAATAAAATAAGGATCTATGAAATAGTTATTTATTGTTTATTAGTGTCAGCATATTTTAGTCTATATTCAACCCATTAGCTAGGTTATCTCTAGATAACTTCACTATTTATGGTGCTAGTGATAGCTTTTGTTTGGTATTGTTTTGGCTTTAGAATTACAGTTTGATATGATTTTGCATAATGATTGTTTTGTGTTGTTACAGATTGTTTGGTATGGCTACTTGAATGTAAATTGTTTGGTCGTTTGCGGATATGAGTGTTTGCTAAGGCACATATCATTTTTCATTTTCGTTTCTTCTAAGGCAAACTCTTAATGTTTGTTTCTACCACATTGTGAGTTTGCGGGGATATTAACATAATAATTTATTGAGAAAATGACAAAAATAATCATTTACACTAATTGCATTACAAAAATAGCCAAAAAAATCGAAATTACAAAAATGGCCACCCATTTCGCAGATGAAAAGGTCTCATCTGCGAAATGGGCTTCTCATCTGCGAAAGTACAAGTACCTAAAGCACACTTATGCTTTAGGTACTTGTACTTTCGCAGATGAGAATTTTTTTTTTTTTTTAATATTTTTTCTGTATAAATAGGGTTAATTTCGCAGATGGAATAGGTCCATCTACGAAATCCTCTCAGTCTATCTGCGAAATGGTGTATTTTTTTGTATTTTTTTTTTTTAAGTTTAACTATGAAATGAATTGGTTTGACTACGAAATCACGTTACTATATAAAAACTTTTGTAGAAAAAATATCATTTTGGTTGTTATTTGTTTAGGAACTCTTTTGTACAAAAATCACGTTGCTATACAAAAACTAGCCAAAATTCCGAGAGAAGCCCAAAGTTAGAGAGAGTTTTTGTGTAGAGAAGGGTGAAAAATGAAGAAAAAAAAAACGTTTTTATAGTCAAAATAGAGGGCATTTCGCAGATGAGAAGTAATTTCGCAGATGGGGCTTCTCATCTGTGAAAGTACAAGTACCTAAAGCACAACTGTGCTTTAGGTACTTGTACTTTCGCAGATGAGAAGCCCATTTCGCAGATGAGACCTTCTCATCTGCGAAATGGGTGGCCATTTTTGTAATTTCGATTTTTTTTTGCTATTTTTGTAATGCAATTAATGTAAATGGTTATTTTTATCATTTTCTCTAATTTATTAGGCTCTTTTTGTTTGGACTTTAATTTTAGCTTATTATAAGATATAGATAAGGCTTGATATTTAACCTATACATTTAACTAATTAGATAAGATCTTATTTGCTAATATTAACCCTATATAGTTTTAATATTTATAGTTTTATTTACGTTTCCTTATAAATACAACTTTCACTCCTAATATTGAAATACTTATAACGTTCACTCTTAATATTGAAATACTTATCAGTTCACATGATAAGTTAACAATTCGTAGTGTAGCTTTTTTGCATTAGTAAACATGCCACGTTGTTAACATGATAGTATTTTGTTTTAAATTATTGGAAAATGATTGATTAAAATTCTATTTGGAATATATTCGCTATCTTTAAGTATCATTAATGCATGTTTTTTTTGTCCTTAAAGCATACATTATTGCGTCATTACATGTAAAAGAAAGGACAGAATCATTTGATTTACTTTTTGGCCTTTTTCATCTTATTAGACGACAAATAAATCAATATGGGAAATGCATATATACTTATGGTTATGGCGTCGACATACCCTCCAAAGCATACATCTAATATAACACAATAATGTATTACTTATGGAAAATGCTTGAATAACATTCTGTTTGGAATATATATTCGCTCTCTTAAGTATCAATGCATGATTTTTTGTCCTTAAAGCATACATTATTGCGTTATTAGATGTAAAAGAAAGGACAGAATCGTTTGATTCGCTTTTTGGCCTACTTCATCTTATTAGACGACAAATAAATTGATAAGGGAAATGCATGTATACTTATAGTTATGATATCGACATACCCTCCAAATCTTCAAAGGACAGTGCTATCACGTCAAGACCATAGGTGGAGGGTGCCTTATGCCACTTGAGTCGAGCAGCACTCAAAAAAGCTGCATCCAAGTGAGTTTTCCTATAGCTTGAGAAACTCGTGAAATTAGAGATTTAAACCAAAGGTACGTTCATGTCCCGAGTGAACACACTAACAACGAAAACATAAACATAAATGGGACTAGAAAAACTAGTCAGCCAAGAATGTAAGCAAAATATATTCTCGATAACAATAAACCAAGAGGCAAGAGCTACCACAATGAAACCGAATATATATCTTTTCTTCTTGAGTTTCGGCATGGGGCTAGGTTGTAATCGAGTCGAGCCAACTAATGAGATACTCGAGACAAACTCGGAAAATACTTGAAATCAATTCGGCTCGAGATGAGCTCAAGCTACTATACTATATTATCAAGTCAACCCCGAGTATTAAAATACTTGACTTGTGATGCTTGTGAGCTTAACCGAGCTTAGACAAATTTACAATTTTACCTTTTATTTTTGATTCAAATTTACATAATCAAGTTGAGCTTGCGGGCTTAATCTTATTTCTATTGCAATTTAATGTGATTTTATTTTCTTAATAACTAATCGATTCAAGTCAAGTTGAGCTCGAAACTGTCGATTACTTTATCGGGCTTGAGCCCAAGCTTGAAGTTAAATGTTGAGTTTCGAGCACAAGTTTTTTTATTTGAATCAAGTTTCGACATTAGTCTCAATTACCCTTGACCATCACCCACAAATATAAAACTCAAAGAAAATGTCCAAAGAAGCAACCCAAATCAACCAAACTCCACTAAAATTAAAATTATCCAATTCTATTGTGACTTAGAGCTCTAACATATCTTAATAATAAAACGAGTTTTCATTATGCAAATGGATTTGTTTGTCAAATGATTGAATTTACTCTTTTTTTTATTAATTGTTTTTAGAATGACAAACATACACACCCTTTACATTACTTCTAAACTACTTATTCTGTCTTCAACGGGACTTGAACTCTCAACATTTCGCTTAGAGACACCTTTCCACCAATACATGATACCAGTAGGCTACAAACCATTTGGTTCTTTTCATCAAGTGATGCGGAAATATCCCAAACAAGTGTCATATGATAGGAAGCTCATATATTCAACACCCAACAATGTTGATCATCACTTTACCGATAGTAGTCGAAAATGTGTCTTCATCTTGAAAAATAGCAACCCTAAAGATGATAATCCCTCCTTTTGTGTATTTTTCTTTAATTTGGTTCAAGTTTCCAAGATCTAGCAATAATAACATGGGCCTACAGGTTTGGACTTTTTTTAGATCCCGAATTGGAAGATTTTGAACTTCTCCCACTTTGGCCCTTAAAATGATTATCATATTGACCCTCTACGACATATAAGTCATTATTGTTGTTCATATAAAAACTACTAAAACCTTTCATCCAATAATGCAGGTGTTCATTCATTATAATACAACAATGGTATATCTACCATACATCAAGGAATATGCAAAACATGTGTACTTTTTTTTGGAAGAGAACACAAATGTACCACAACAACTTGTTCTTCCATCAGTTCCTGATCGGGTCGTCAAACACACTAAGATGCATCTTTATGGAACCTCCATCTTAATGTTAGTAGAAATCTCTTAAATTGGTTTGTGTCTAGGGGGGTGTTTGGCTTAGCTTTTGTGGAACAAAAGTCCTTTTTGTAAAAGGACTTTTTGTAAAAGACAAAAAAGGACATGTTTAGGGTAGATGAAGGGTATATTGGTAATTTAATATTTTTAGCTGGTGAAAAGTTGGAAAAAGTCAGGTAATCGTGACTTTTCAAAAAGACTCAAATTACTCTATGGGAAAAATCATTTACAAAAGTCCTTTTTCCTTTGCCAAACATCTTTTGAGACTTTTTCTAAAAGATAAAGTCAAAAGTCATTTAAAAAGTTAAGCCAAACACCCTCTAGAACCCTTATCAACACATTGTTGCTCTAGGTAGACTAGGTGTGATAATGGAGAGGCATAATCATCTCTTCTTCGTCCTCCATTTTACTCCAAATTGTTTTCCATCTTATCACCGCATTTTGAACCTTGAACTACAAACATTCGTAACAACGTAAATTTTCAAAACAATTTTTCATTTTTAAACACATAATTTCATTCATAAGGAAATTCCAAAAATCCAATGTTTCACATATTATCCGTATAAAACAAATCCCAAGATCTCAACACAGAAAATCCCTTGGTGTGTACGACTCATGCCGGCGCCTTCCCGCGATCCTCGTTGGTACCTGAAACACATATCACATACACGGTAAGCATAAATGTTTAGTGAGTTCCCCAAAATACCACATACAACATATATGCCACTCGAGGCTATAGTACGACCCTCTGGTTGATGTGTCTCAGCGGGACCCTCCAGTCCCGTAGCTCGTTGGACCCTCTAGTCTGGTCATAGCTTGTTGGACCCTATGGTCTGGTCTGTATCGTTGGACCCTCCGGTCCGGTCTATACAACACATAACATACATATATCAAAACGCACGTAATCTCATACATACAAATAGCAAACAAGACCCTCCGGTCTACACATAACTACCACTCTAGGTAATGTATAGCAAGAAGACTCACCTTGTATGATGTCTAGTAAACTCTCGTGCTCGATATTCCCAATCTAGCCTCCGCCTATAATCACATAAAGTAATTTATCTATAATTAACAACGATTCTCATAGGCTAGACTAATCCCTTCCTATAATCTCCCAGAAGGGAAAAAGACCATTGTACCCCTCTAATGGTGCAGTTATCCAAATGCTGACCAACCCTAGAAGTCAACGGAAGTCAACTCCAGTTAACGGTCCAACTCTGACCAGACTCGCCGAGTGCACCCGTGCGACTCGTCGAGTCCCATCGATTCTCAATGAACTTAGGAAGACCCAGCTCCTCGATTTAATGCCTAACTCGTCGAGCTATCGCATGATTCAACTCATTGGGGCAAACCCTAAGCTACTCGCCGAGTCGGCTCATCACTCGGCGAGTCTGTGACTTAGCACCAAATCGTCGAGTAGATCAATGATTCTCAAAAACTTAATAATTAAAATAACATACCTGGAAATCCGGATGTTACAATTCTCCCCCACTAGAATCTGACTTCGCCCTCGAAGTCTCGCTCCGCAAATAACTCAAGATGTTGTTCATGCATCTCTGACTCCGGCTCCTAAGTCAGATCGGATCCCTTTCGGTGTTGCCACTGGACCTGAACCAAGGGCACTTCCTTTTTCCTCAGAACCTTGATCTTCCGATCCAAGATCACAATCGGCCTCTCAACATAATTCAGGCTCGCATCCACCTAAATATCCTCGAACGAAACTATTACCATCTTATCGATTATACACTTCCTCAATTAAGATACATGGAAGGTATCATGGAACTGACTCAACTCCTCGGGTAGCTCCAGACGGTAAGCTACCTTACCCACCCTCGCGATCACCCTGAATGGACCAATGTATCGGGGCCCCAGCTTGCCCCTCTGTTTGAACCGGATCACTCCTTTCCAAGGAGATACCTTCAGGAGTACGAAATCTCCAACCTGTAACTCGAGCTCGGATCGCCGTCTGTCCGCATAACTCTTCTGGCGATTCTGGGCTGTCAGGAATCGCTGCCTGACCAGCTGTATCTGCTCAGTCGTCTGAACCACTATCTCTGTGCCACCCATCACTCGTTGTCCTACCTCTCCCCAGCAGATGGGAGTCTGATACCTCCTCCCATACAACAATTTGAAAGGAGGCATACCAATACTCGAATGGTGGCTGTTGTTATAGGAAAACTCAGCCAAAGGTAAGTATGTGTCCCAACTTCCTCCGAAGTCCAACACACATGCTCGGAGCATGTACTCGAGCGTCTGAATTGTCCGCTCACTCTGTCCGTCTGTCTATGGGTGGTAAGTGGTGCGGAAATGCAACCTCGTACCCAACTCCTCATGGAATTTCTTCCAGAATATGGAAGTGAAACGTACATCTCGATCTGACACAATCGAGATCGGTACTCCATGCCGCGATACCACCTCTCTCACATACATCTCTGCCAGTCTCTCTGCGGAAGAGCTCTCGCTGATAGCAAGGAAGTGAGCGCTCTTCGTCAACCGGTCAACGATCACCCAAATTGCATCGACACTCCTAGCGGTCCTCGACAATTTGGTGATAAAATCTATGGAAATCTGTTCCCACTTCCACTGGGGAACCTCAAGTGGCTGCAACTTTCCATGCGGACGCTGGTGCTCGGCCTTAACCCCGTGACAGGTCAAGCACCTCTCAACAAACCACGCAACATCCTTCTTCATACAGGGCCACCAATAGTCTCTCTTCAGGTCCAAATACATCTTAGTGGCCCCGGGATGGATCGAGAACCTCGACCTGTGCGCCTCCTCCATCATAATGGTATGTGCCCCGCCCAAAAATGGCACCCAAATGCGACCTTGAAAGGTTATAAGTTCTTGGCTATCGATAACGAACTTAGGTATCTGCTTGATCACCTGCTCTCTCTTGCAGTTCTCCAGTCTCACAGCCTCTGCCTGGGCCTCTCAAATGGTGTCCAACACCGAAGTCATCACCGTCAACCTCATACAGACGTCTCGCATCGGGGCACTCTCCGCCCTACGGTTTAGGGCATCAGCTACAACGTTAGCCTTACCCAGGTGGTACAGGATCTCATAATCATAATCCTTTACCACATCCAACCATCTCCTCTGGCGCATATTCAGGTTGGGCTGGTCCATCAAATATTTCAAATTCTTGTGGTCCGTGTATATGGTACACTGAACCCCATACAAATAATGGCGCCAAATCTTGAGGGCGAACACCACAGCCCCCAATTCCAAATCGTGGGTGGGATACCTCGTCTCATGAGGCTTCAGTTGCCTCGAAACGTATGCTATCACGTACCATCTCTGCATAACCACCGCACCCAATCCCGATATCAATGCGTCATAATACACCAAAAAATCCTCCATCCCTTCCGGAAGGGCTAACACCGGGGCTTCGCATAATCTCTGGCGAAGTGTCTTGAATGAGGTTTGCTGCTCAGGATCCCAACTAAAAGTCACGCCCTTCCGGGTCAACCTGGTGAGAGGAACGGAAATCTTAGAGAACTCCTTGATAAATCTTCGATAATAGCCGGCCAGCCCCAGAAAACTCCTTATCTCGATGGGGGATCTCGACACCTCCCATCTCATCACAGCCCCTATCTTGGCCGGATCGACCAATATCCCATTCTGGTTGACGAGATGCCCCAACAACTGGACCTCTCGTAACCAGAAATCACACTTGGAGAATTTGGCGTAAAGCCACTCCGATCACAAAACTCCGAGGGATCTCCCTCAAATGCTCCTCATGCTGCTCTCTGGATCTAGAATACACCAATATATCATCGATGAACACGATCACTGAACGATCCAACATCGGCATGCACACCCTGTTCATGAGATCCATGAACGCTGTCGGTGCATTGGTGAGCCCAAAAGGCATCACCACGAACTCGTAATGCCCGTAACGAGTCCTGAACGCCGTCTTCTGGATATCCTCATCTCGCACTCTCATCTGATGATATCCAGACCTCAAATCAATCTTGGAGAACCAAGATTCTCCCTGCAAGTGATCGAACATATCATCGATCCTCGGTAAGGGGTAACGGTTCTTGACCGTCAACTTGTTCAATTTCGGGTAATCAATGCACATCCGGTGTGAACCATCCTTTTTCTTGACAAAAAGGATCAGCGCTCCCTATGACGAGCTACTCGGTTGAATAAATCCCTTCCCTAGCAGTTCCTGCAGCTGTAAGGATAACTCCTGCATCTCTGGAGGCGCAGGGTGATAAGGTGCCTTGGCAATAGGCGCCGCTCCCGGAACTAAATCAATGCGAAACTCCACTTGCCTCTCGGGAGGCACACCCAGAAATTCCTCGGGGAAACATCCGGGAACTCTCGCACTATCGGTACATCCTCAACCGAACTCGGCCTCTTCACGGCCACTCATGTGTCCTCACATAGCCCACAAACCCACTACAGCCCTGCTGCAGACTCTTCCTCGCTCTAGCAGCCGAACAGAACGTTGATCCAGAACGGGTACCCTCGTTGTACACCGTAAGAAATCCCCCACTAGGGTCTTGTATGGTCACCAGCTGTCGCTCACAGTCGATAACCGCTCTGAATCTGCTCAACCAGTCCATGCCCATGATGACACAGACATCCCCCATCGCAATCGGGACCAGATCAACCGGGAACTCAACACCGAAGATATCGAGTACACATCCTCGAATCACATCAGTGGCATACACTGCTCGCTCGTCAGCTATGGAAACTCGTAGAGGTCGACTCAACGCCTCTCGACGGATACTGATGTGTTGACTAAAGGCTAACGACACAAAAGATCGACTCGCACCCGAGTCAAATAATACCAAAGCAGGTACAGAAATCACACGAAAAGTACCTACGCATATCATAATATAAGCACAATATCTCAAACTCAAAATAAATAGATTAAAGAGTACATACCAGCCACAACATCGGGAGCTGCGCACACCTCCTCCGCTGTCAACTAGAAGGCTCTCACATGAGCCGTTGGTGCCTCGGCCTTCACTGGTCGGGTCTAGGTAGCTCTGGCAGTAGGTGCAGATCCATGCGCTGAACCCTGCAGCAGCTGTGGGCACTCGGCCTTCCGATGGCCGGTCTGGTTGCGATGAAAGCAAACCGAGAATCGATTGGGACAATCCATCGCAAAATGACCCTCCTTCCCACACTTGTAACATACCCCAGCTCTGCACACCCCTCATGATTCTTGCCGCACTTCCCACAAGTGCGGCCCTTCGGACCCCCAGATCTCGAATCAGCGGGCTTTGACCGCTTGGCTGTCGAGTGAGCCTGCACCGGTCTCCTGTCCCTCCTCTGAGACTCGGCCTCCTCCCTGACCTGAGTCTCCAGCTCAATCTCCCTCTTCCGGGCATTTTCCTGGAGCTCAACAAATGTCTGGTATGACGAGCTCGCCACGAACTCACGAATATCCATCCTCAGTATGCTCAAGTACCGACTCATACGTGTCTGCTCAGTAGACACGTGCTCAGGGCAAAACAACGCCCTCTCATGAAACATCCTCGTAATCACCGTCACAGAATCAGTTCCCTACTTGAGGGACAAAAACTCCTGGGCTAGACGTTCCCTCTCCACAGGGGGAACATACTCATCTCGAAACATCACGGTGAACCTCTCCCAAGTCACCGCGGTAAGCTCTATAGTAGTGAAGTATGCCATCATAAACTTCCACCAGTCCTTCGCTCTCAAGCGAAGCTGGTTCAGTGCAAGTCGAACCCTCAGATGCTCCGGACACGAGCAGGTGTAGAAGCATCCCTCGATATCAGAAATCCATCTTATCGCAGCAATCGGATCCTGCGTCCCATCAAACTCTGGTGGCTTCGTGTTGCTAAACTCCCGGTATAGCAACGAGTCACCCCATTGAGGTCTTGCAGCAGCCACAGCCACAGTAGCTGCAGCAGCCACAGCCTCAGTAACCGCTGTGTATTTATCGTCAAACATCTCAATCAGGGTGGTCTTGATAGACCCAAACATCTCCAGTATCCCTGCGCGGATAGCCGCAGCCACCTCATCGTGAATTATCTGACGAAGCTCCTCGTCACTCACGCCGCTTGTCTCTGTTCTGTGGCGTGTCCCAACCATGATGTCTCTGAAATACAACATAAAAATATCAGAGACTCGCTCGAGTATACTTGCACTCGATAACACAAACCTACTTGTTCCTTAGTACCCTAAGGATTCTTACTTGGATTGCTTACTGATCCGGTGTCTTCAGTAGTACGGGCCCTATACTACCGTCCATACCGCATCAGTATTCACCCCAAGTCCTCCTCCTAGGATCCCAGATCACAAGTACTCTAATCTCACTATGCATAAGCTACTCTCCGACAGACCTCTCATAAGCTCCTCGCTGCTACCTACTCACTCTCAAGTATATCATAGTAGCAGTAATCTCCTAGGCTAAGGCATCATAAATCAGGCAACTCTAGTCCTAATATGAATACCTAGCCTACTCTAGTATGCATAACATATCATATCATATCTCATAACACATAATGTAAGGGTATCTTGTGAAATCACCGTTCGAGCGCTGGCTGATCGTACACACTCCTCTATTATGCTTGATTATAACCCTTTTACTCTTTTAGAAAAATTGTTTTATTGTGAAAAAATTTCTCAAATCCTCAGTTTGAGTTCAGATACACACGAAGGTGCATCCGAATCCCTCAAACCAAGGCTCTGATACCAACTTGTAACAACGTAAATTTTCAAAACACTTTTTCGTTTTTAAACACATAATTTCATTCATAAGGAAATTCCAAAAATCCAATGTTTCACATATTATCCGAATAAAACAAATCCAAAGATCTCAACACATAAAATCCCTCGGTGTGTACGACTCATGCCGGCGCCTTCCCGCGATCCTCACTGGTACCTGAAACACATATCACATACACGGTAATCATAAATGATTAGTGAGTTCCCTAAAATACCACATACAACACATACGCCACTCAAGGCTATAGTACGACCCTCCGGTCGATGTGTCTCAGGGGGACCCTCCAGTCCCGTAGCTCGTTGGACCCTTTAGTCCGATCATAGCTCGTTAGAACCTTCGGTCCGGTCTGTATCATTGGACCCTTCGGTCCGATCTATATCGTTGGACCCTCCGGTCCGGTCTATACAACACATAACATACATATATCAAAATGCACATAATCTCATACATACAAATAGCACACAAGACCCTACGGTCTATACATAGATACCACTCTAGGTAATGTATAGCGAGAAGACTCACCTCGTATGATGTCTAGTAAACTCTCATGCTCGATATTCCCAATCTAGCCTTTACCTCTAATCACATAAAGTAATTTATCTATAATTAACAACGATTCTCATAGGCTAGACTAATCCCTTCCTATAATCTCCCAGAAGGGAAAAAGACCATTTTACCCCTCCAATGGTGCAGTTATCAAAATGCTGACCAACCCTAAAAGTCAACGGAAGTCAACTCCAGTCAACGGTCCAACTCTGACCAGACTCGCCGAGTGCACCCGTGAGACTCGTTGAGTCCCATCGCTTCTCAGTGAACTCAGGAAGACCTAGCTCGTCGAGTTAATCCCTAACTCATCGAGCTATCACATGATTTAACTCATTGGGAAAAACCCTAAGCTACTCGTCGAGTCAGATCATCACTCGGCGAGTCTGTTAAGACTCTTCTTGCATTCAGACGAATGTAAGGTGGAAAACTTCCTTGAACTCCAGATCCATACTCTAAGGGCTCATTTACCACGTAAAGTCATAAACTTTACGTCCATGCTTAGCATTTTGGGCATGAAATGCCAAGAACATGAACTAAATGGGTTTTTCACTCATAAATACCAACAAGACTGAATAAAGTAGGAACCTTTGGGTGATAAAGACCTCCTAAGGTCCAAATCTAGAGTTCAAGCCTCCTCATGAACCCCAAATCCCCAAAGTCCCAAAATGAAAGGAAAAGAAGCCCTAATTTCAAAATGATAGATCTACACAAATAAAGGGAAAGGTTCGAACTTGATACCTCCAATAGAAGCCCTTGGACGAATATGCAGTAGATCTATCAGCCTCTTCTCAATCCTAGCTTGAAATCTTCCTTTCCTTCACCAAAATGCACTCAAAATTCTCAAATAAGGCTCAAGACTCTCTCACAAGCTCTAGGGGAGATTAGGGTTTCTTCTATGGGAGGTGTGGCCGCAAATGAGGCTATAAGTGCCTTTAAATAGGCCCCAAACCCGGGGATCTAGGGTTTCCACTTACAGCGCCTACTCGGCGAGTCTACTCTTGGACCCGTCGAGTAATTCATTAAACTCACGTGGCCACTCCCGCTTCTACTCGATGAGTTATAGCACCAACTCGTCGATTAGATCAATGATTCTCAAAAATAAATAATTAAGATAACATACCTGTAAATCCGAATGTTACATTCCATCTCTATGATCAACCCTTGATTTAAAGACCTCAACATGCTCTTTCGAGGCACCAATATGCAGGGTTGTACTCAAGAAATTGATATGTTTATCTTGATGAACATAGTTAAAAGCGCATGTCGTTAGGTTTCACAGACACTTTGGAGTCACTCTAGCAAGAAAAAAAACTACACGATTGATTGATAGAAGCACCCAATCAATTTCAAAAACTAGTAACACGCTTGACAACATACAATGTTATTGTTTAACAACATACAATGTTATTGTTTAACAACATACAATGTTATTGTTTCTTGCAACCTATAACGATTAACGAATTTGGGAAGTTTTTAATCTAATTCAATTACTCTATCTGGTAAATGCAACTTTTGGGGAGATTGAGATTTCATCTCAATAGACTACATGGTATATATAATGCACCAAAACCTTCAATTTTGCAAACAATAGATAATTTGCAAAAGGTTTTGCGAAATTTAGAGTTACCATATATTACGAAAAGGCCATTCTTGTTATGCGGATTTTAATTCTTTTTGTGTCCCATTTCACAAACCCCTTAGGACGAATCGGGTGGGTCTCAACGCGAAGATGCATGGAATGTTCGGCTTATGGGGTGGCTTCTTGGAAGTAAGTTAGGAATTCAGGGTTTTCAAATACAGTGGAGCTAGTTGTGGCTTTTTCATCTTATTTGGAAATTAGGTTATGCCAGTTGTGGTCACGTGGTGGTTTTTTAGGGCGGAGGGTGGTGGTGAGGACGGTGGTTGGGTAGACTTCGAGTTGTCGAACTATGATTACCAGCAACCTGAATTTCACCTGCTACATTTATCCTTGTTCGGTTGATGGAAGTGTGCCCTGAAAAGATCTAGGGTAGAGTTTGGTTTCAAAATCGGAATCGGAGTTGAAGGAATGGAATGGTTCACTCCTTTGGAACGTTCCGGAATGAACATGAATACTTTCAATTTTGTTATATTTTTGTAAGGAGGGGTGTTTTTGTTTCATGCCATAAATGAAAATTTTTTAATATACCCCATTTTTATTTATAATTTTTTTTGAATGGCAAGCTGACATTAAAAGAAAACTAGCCAGAGGCTAGGAGGTATAAATTTTGGAAGGAAACAAGATGAAAAACAAAACAAAACAGGCTGAACAGAGTATTGACTACAATCTAGAGTAACATTCAAGAAACAGGATCACTACACCATTCAACCCATCCGAGGGGTTCACCCTTCCGCTTCCTCGCATTAATCCAGAATACGAGCATAGATTGTACCTCATAAGCCAGCACAGAGTAAGATTAATGGCACGATTGTTCTAGGCATTTCATGATTTTTAATGAATTATAATTTTCTTCATAAGTAACTCGAATTTTTTTGTTAAAATCTTAAGTTGGGTTTGATGAGCTTTTATTATGTATAATCTTACTTTTGTAAATAATAAATTATTTAGGGTACATAGGAGATGATGTCATGTAGGTAAATGACAAGTTATGTTAGTTTTAACACCTCCTAAATAGGAAATAGGGGGTCCAAGTGGTCTAGTGGATTTTGTTTGTCAAAATTAGGTGCCTTTCATTCACCGAAATCAAATATAGTGGTTAAACCTAGAAATGGTCAAAATATAGTGATTTTTATGTACCCAAATTAGAAATTTTAAAGGAAGTGAAACTCGGAAAGTGTAAGCGTACATTCCATCAATGCATGGTTTGCCTTGTTCACAAGCAACAGCAAGGGAATCGTCTTTTTGTAGAAGCTCAACAACAAGAAAGTCTCTTGCCATTCAACTCAAGAAATCATTAAATAATTGCAAAAGTTTAAAGATGTTAATGAGAAAATAAGAATTTTTTTTATGAAACATGAATATAATTGAAAAAGTCTCTTGGCCATGGAAATCACTTATGCACCTAATTAATGAATCGCTTCCTAACTCGATATGGAAATGTTCATGACTTCTTGAATATCAGAAGAAACCTGATGAAAATAGAATTGAAATGTTATAAATGTTTTGCAAACTTCATTTTAATAAAAAGTGATTGAGTATGTGTATGTGATGTTACCTCTATACTATGTCGAATAAGAGGCATCTTTCCCTTTTAGCTCTTTTGCTAGAAACTCACTTTTTTTGCTTCATCCCATTCGTTGTATTTTCCCATGCCAAGATATTTTGTGACTTCATCAAGAGTCTCAGAATATCTACCTGATTCCTGTCACATCTCAAAAATGTCAAAACCATAACATAAGTCATTATGTCTGAATTAGGTCAAAAATAGGTTTCTTGGCCTAACCCACTAAGTCATTTGGTCCAGATTAAGTAACTCATTAAGCTCATTAAGTCAAAAAGAAACATTCCCTAAATCCCTTTTGGTACTCACATTAAATCTCAATTACTAATTAAAATGTTTTAATAGCTTTAAAAGCACCCGCATTTAAATATGGAACAATAGAACAAACCTGACATAGGTCAAGCTTAATTAAAAGTTTAAAACCATCCCAAACATAGAAACTCTTCTTATTCAGAGCATACAAGGTCTATTAATTTTCGCTTGATTGTATTAAAGTCAAGAGTATATTTGTGTTAATTTTACCTCTTTCAGGCGATTGTACTCAACCACGGGAACATCTAGGTGGTTGAAATAAATTTGAAAACTTTTAACTTATTTCATTTGGTAAGAGACTTGAGAGTCATCAACCTCCTTTTAAGTGAAGACCAATAACCATTCACTTTGCTAGAAGACAAACATCTTTTATCACCTTGAAAGGTTAATCAAAGTATCTGAGGGTGTGTTGGGTTTGTGGATTCGGGTAAAATTGGAATTCGATAAATCAACAAAGTGAAGCTCAGATTATTGTTAGTTGATAATATGATAAAATTTGGTATAAAGTATAAACATAAACAAATTACTTGAACAACTTACATCAATTCTTCAATTCTTATGTGTTTATATTGTAGAGTACGATCGGTTAATTTGTGTAGCATGTGCAGTGAGTTACCAAGTGTCAAATTTGTTTAGATAATATTGTGAAAAAGAGAATATAAAAATAGGAACTAACAATCTTGGCACACATTTAGGTTGAAAAATAGGTTAAATTGTTACTAAGTCTGGAGGGAGTGGTGCCACCGAAACCGCACTCTCTCCCTCGCCACGTAAGCGCCATGTCACTTTTTACCACTTAAGTGTGGTTTCTTGCCACACTAAGGGTGTGGTGCCACAGTTTTAATTTTTTTTTTTCCTTTTTTTTTTGTTTTTTTTGTTAACTATTTTAATTTAATAAAACTTATTTTTTAATAAAAAAAACATAATTTTAAAAACATAATATTTCATTAATTAAAAATACGAATACCATACATTACTTAATTTAAAAAAAAAAAAATAGAAAAACAAAGTAGAAACAAAAAACCAACAACTTAAAAAAAAACACACAAGAAACCATTAAAAACTTGAAAAAAAAAACTAGAAATTAGCCATGATTCATGTAACGGTTTTTCACTTCCTCCTTCATCGCCAAAACCACTTCAAGTTCGGCCCCGGTCATATTCGAGGTGTCCATTGCTAGTATTTGCATGTCGCTCTCCCTTTGTTTCCGAAGCTCTCTTTCGGAAGCAATTTTCAAAATCTTGTCCATTCTCTCTTTTATATCCTTCATGTCGGTTCCCATTTCTTTCAAATCATCTGAATCTGACGCTTTGCCTTTGCCTTTACTTTTTGATTTGTCTCTTCCCAATGGTCGGGAAGGTGGTGAAACTGGAACAGGTTCATCTTCGTTCAAATCAAATTGAACACGAGCATCTGATGTAGTGTGGTCGGACTCAGATGTTCAGCTGCGTTTTGACCCACTGTCGATTTGTTGGTCAGATGTTTTGCTACTCAACCATTTCCTGTTATCTTTCAAAAAATTCCAAACTTCAAGAAATTTGAAAGCCTTCAGATTTTCTTTTTGATACACTTTCAACGCTTTCTTCAAAATGACTTCATCGCTTTCTCCACTTTTCCATTGACGTTTCATGTTGTTCCAGAAGTCATTAAACAACATGACTTCCTTGTTCATCTTCCCCCATTTGGAGTACACTTGATGTTTTGAACGATATTCTCCACGGTTCATTCCTTTATGGAACCTGTGTAAAACGCGAATCCAAAAGCGGTTATGCTTTTGGTCTTTTCCAACCGTCGCATCTTCTGAAATATCGATCCAAGATTGTGCCAACACTAACGCTTCCAAAGGTTCCCAAAATCTAGCCTCCGCCTTCTCTTTTCTTTTAGTCGCTGCTCGAGTGGGCTGAGTTTTTGTAACGAATTCCGGTTCAGAATCAGAAACAACTGTTTCTGGTTGTGTTTGTGTTTGTTGAACAAACTCGGGTTGGGACAAAAAATCAAATGGATTAAAATCCGGGTCGGGTTGTGGTAGTGGTGGTGTTTGTGGATGTGGTTGCCCTGGTCGTTGTGGAAAATAAGGAAACATACCGCCATAGTGGTAATACGGAGGTGAGAAAATCGGTTGATCAAATGAAGGTATTGGGTTGTTGGTGTTTCTGACTGGTGTTTTTTCTTTGCTAGGTCTTTTGGAAGAAGACATTTTTTCAAAGAAAATTGGATAAAATGATTGTATTTATATGTGTTTAAAGGTTGTGTAAATGTAAAAGTGATAACATATGTATATATAGATGGATAAAAGGTTAAAAAAAAAAGTTAAATTGAACGAATCTTTGAACAGTCAAAAGAAAAAGGAATAGCCAATCAGGAAACGCGGTCTTCAAAGGCCGTAGTGTGGTCTCGACCGCCCCAAACCGCACCCTAGGGGCGGTGTTCCTGTCCCACGTAGCGTAACCGCGGTTCCAAACCGCATACCACACCGAGAAGCCTAAAAAGAAATTGCTAATTTACTGTGTTAGTTGATCTACTGCATAACCACTACTTCTTAGGATTATATAAATTTAGTCGTTGTTTAAGTTTAGTATCCATAAACTAAGAAAATAATTAAAGAGATTACAAATGCATTCAGTAGATTTACATATAGTAGAATCATCAAATGTTTGTTATGTGATAGTGTTTTTCTTTTAATATGCTGAAATTCTAGAAAAATGAAGTTTTACACCCGAATATGAACTGAAAGAATAAACCCTACCACAATAACAGATTAAGCATATGTTCATACAAATTAACTGATTTATGCACGTCCATCAGATTATTTTGCATAAGGGAAAATGACTTAAAAGCCCAAGGAAGTTTCCAAACCATTCAAAAAACCCCAATCATGTTTTGTCTGTTCAAAAAAACCCAATGAACTTAACCTTTTGTCTAAAAAGTCCAACAAAGTTCCAAACCCTTCAGAAAATTCCAATTTTGTTTTGTTTAAGTTTATTGGGTTTTTTTTTGAACAGTCAAAACATGATTGGAGTTTTTTAAATGTTTTGGAAACTTCGTTGGTCTAACAAGTCATTTTATCGATACGGTAATAAGTCACGTCATCTGTTTCTCTTATTTGACTTTCAGGAAAGTGTAACTTAGTTGGGCTTTTTAGACAAAATGTTAAGTTTGTTGGGTTTTTTTGAACAGACAAAACATGATTGGGGTTTTTTGAACGGTTTGGAAACTTCGTTGGGCTTTTAAGTCATTTTCCCTTTGCATAATGGAAACATAGTTCTTTTAAATGAACGTGTTGTTGATTGAAGCAGATGATTAAAACCATGATCATCATCTCTTGCATTTGAACGATATATCAGAGAGTACATTACAATTTCTCCACAAGATAAATAATAAATAAACCCATTAACACGAAAAATATATCTGAATATATCTGAATCATAGACATCATCTTTTAAATTGTTGAAATTATGAACATGCTTACAAACAAAACCAGAGAGAGAGACTATTTCCATGATATTTGAGCCAACTTCGCGTTGAAGAACATCGTTGAGAAGACTAAATAGGACGTGGAGATCGTCGTCGTAGCAATGAAACGATATCTCTCCGCTATATCATCCATGATGTCAGTAATCTTCAGGGCGGTCCATTGAATTTTACTCCCCGGAGAGAGAAAAGAAATTTATGTCCTTTTATATGTGTTGTACGATAGAAATAACATTTATATAAAAAAATTATTAAATCACAAATACTAAAATTTTTATAATAAAAAAAAAATTAATATAGACAAAAATCAACAAAAATCACTTAAAACGATGCCTTTGTATATTTTTTGAAGCGAAAACATCTTTTACTTTATAATAATCAATATTTTTATAAAAAAATCACTTCGGGTGCTTAAAGTTACTAATCCATTCTTTCTTTCTTAAGTCATGGTACTTTGTGGATACAATTTCAAAAACTTCTATATTGAACAACTTCTTTTCACTGAAGCAACCATAACCTCAACAAAATTTGTTTTTGTTTCCACGTTAAAAAGTCAAAAAGATATGGAAAATTAATAATAGAATCAAAAATATGCATGATATTATAAAAAAAACTACTAATCTAACAACAATAATGGAATAAATTTATGTCTTTTGCTGCATCTAGAAGTCCATATAATCAAAATAAGCATAAGTTCAATAGAAAATTATGTCTCTTGATTCAAATCTCATAAACAGAACACAAAAGCTTAGAAAGAAACTCTACAAGACTAGAAATTTAATCTGAAGCTACCATAAAAAGTCAAAATCAAACCTAAAACAACAGAAAAGAAATCGATTTTCACTCTTTCTACTGTAATCGTCCTCTAACAACCAACAAACAGTCCAACTCGTGAAACAAACAAACATAAACATTGAAAACAAATAAGAAATTAGAATGGGATAAAAAAATATGAGAGGTCAGAATTCAGAAATCCAACTCACCTGACCCAATTTAAAATCGAAAGCCTCAAGCTTCTTTAAATTTTATTTTCGTGGCTTGTGCTTCAGAAATCAGAGTAAAAAAAACCTCCAAAATTAGTCACAAATTGGAATGAGAAGTAGAAAAATTAGTGTTTCAGGGGCAAGCAAGGGCAAGAATGTGAAAAGAAAACAAATTAAGAAAGATGCTTCAGAAATTCTTTACATTTTTAGTAAGGCTATGCCTCAGAAAGCATAATGCCAGGACTGCTATTCTGCAAAGTATAGAACGAGAAGTAAAGAATCGAAATAGAGAAATCTTTAATTAGAATGAGAAATAAAGAAATTTGATGCAGTAGCCACTAGGTTTAAGAGAGAAGTACAAATTTCAATGAGAAGGATCAGTTCGTCAATCGATTAAAGGTTCCCCTCATTGATTGTGTTTTTTTAGATGTCGATTGGCTTCTCAAGATGCTTCGCGTCACGCCCACACTCAAGATGACGATTTGTTTCTTGCAGACGCCTGTGAATCCCTATCTAACCATTTCTTGAACTAAACTTTGGGCCAAATTGTATATACCATATATTAATTACTAGATCAAATTTATGCCCTCTTTTTTTTTGCTGCCTTGGGCTATGGCCCAACTCGCCCATGTATTGAGCCGGCCCTAGTCATCTTGTTCCTACACTGAACGAAACCCAAAAGGCTTGAATGAGCTGCAGACAGTGATGATGATGTAGTGGAGATGTGGAAATCAAGTGTGGAAGGAGGATTTTTACGGTACCAAACGACGACGAAGGACACGATGACATGTGGTGAGTCTCGACGTGATGATTGGAGGGAATAGTGAGAGTTTGTGACCCATGTCTCCACCAGGTAAACAGTAAACAGTTGGACACAATACGGAATTGGAGGGAGTTGGGTTAAATATTATGGAGACCGGCGACGGCACGAGGTTACCCTAATATGAACACTTCCAACAAATTCATTACCTAAATGTGTAAAAAAAAGGTTACCCTATTATGAACAAAACGAAAACGTAATCACCCTGATAATTCATTTTTTTTATTTTACCTTCTAATTTTGATTTGATATAAAATCTAACCTAAAGAGTAAAAAGTTTTAAAACCACACTATTTTGGTAAATATCTTTTTAAAATACACTACTTAGGTAAAAAAAGACATTAGATTTTGCAGGGAAAAAACACATCCTCATTTTATAAATTTTTATTGTTTAAGATAATAAATATAAAAATTAAAATTTAGTAGTGAGTAAAAGTACCATATATGGAGACCAAATAAAATGAAGAATAACATCTTCAATGAAATATGCTATGTATTATGAGAATTTTAAATACAAAGAATAGAATAAGTAACTTTTATCTACATCGATAATGTTGCTATTGTCTCATATATACACAGAGCTATTTGATAATTATGCTACCTAAAACAGCTCCCAACATGTCGTGGCCAATTTAAATACAAAGAATAGAATAAGTAACTTTTACAAAATTTCTACTTTTTCTTAGTTAATAAAAACTTTTTTTCCTAACTTCAAATACAAATAACTTTTTCATATCAAATCTTATTTAGTGGATTCTTTTATCTATGTGTTCTTTATCATGTCCACTACACATCTCATTTAGAAAGATATTGCATGTAGCCTCTATATCTAGAGTTATAATCCTCCAAAGTAGACTACTTAGTGATTTTTGAACTTTTCAAAAACTCACCATGATTCACATAAGCTTCAACCAAACATTTCCATTCATTTCAAACCAAGCATACATTATTAATAACAACTTTATATAACTTAATCCATTTATATCTTTTGAATTTAAGCTCTTAAACTCATTTTTCTTTTTCTAGATTTACATATTGAATGAGTTGAAGAGCTTCAATGCAAAAAAGAACGTAAGATTAAGTTCCATGAGCTTTTATTAATAATATATGAGTGTTTTGGAATGAATAGAGAGGGTGCCTTGAAGCTTATATGACAAATGGTGATTTTTAGAACCATTCGAGAAATCACTAAGTATCCTACTTTTGAGCTTTATAACTCGAGATCTAAAGCCTATAAGTACTAGCTTTCTAAATGAAAGTTATAGACGACATGAAAAAGAATAAATGGATAAGAGAATTGACTAAATCCGTATTTATAAAAGAAAGTTATGGATGTTTGAAGTTAGCAAAATAGTTTTCAGGAAGTGAGAAAAAATAAGTATAAATTACAAGTCTTGGCCCAACAGCCAAAGAGGCCTACTTTGGAGCTTTTAAAGGATGACTTCCTGATGTTTAAATATCGATAATATATGCATCAACGAAAAGCCCTTGGTACAAATAACATAATAAAAAAATCGGGTCAATCAGAAGAAGAAATGTGGATTCAAAGTTTTCAAAAAATGAGAATTGGACAAATACGAAATCGTAGTTCATTAGGTTGAAATCACGGCCCATGAAGAGCCAATTGTTATATGGGCATTTCTGAATTTTTTTTGGCTATTTATTGCAAAATAATTAATAAATTAAGCTAGTCTTTCTCTTTTCTATACTATCTTATAAAAGATATATTTTCCTTTCACCACATTCATTTGAAACTCCCATGACTTTTCAATTTCTTTGTAATAATAATTATAAATTTGGTTAATATTTTTAAATAAGTACAACACCTAAATTGTAATCATAAATTAACTAACTTTCAATATTAAAATACCATATTTTACTTCTACTTATAAAATTAGTTTGGATATGTTTTTTATGTAAATAATTGTCATTTTAAAGTTACAACTTTTAAATAGTTTGTATGAAGTACTTGAATTGTTAATTTAAGTATAACGTTAAAAGGTTAACTTAAACTGAAATGTCAATTAAACTTAAAGAAAGTCCAAAGACTATTTTGTAAATAGCCAAAAGTTAAAAATTGTCATATTAATGCAGAACTTATGTTGTAATCCCAAATTAACTAAAAATATTCCTAAAATTGTTTTTATAATCATTAAGAGTTTCCAAATAAATAACTTACATAAAAAAAACTTAAAAGTAATATTATATAAAAAAATATATTATTACATTTCAAACAAAAACAATATTAGATGTTTTAAATAATTACAATGATAAAAATTCAAATGTTAAGCAACTAACATTTTAAAAAATCATTAATCACAACAAAAACTAGAAATAATATTAAATCATATATTATATTTAATTTTATTCATGAGTAACATGTGAGTATATGACATTGAGACGATTGAGATTATATTATTTTGATAGATGTGGACCTTATCTAATAATTCAAAATAATCATTGTTTTATATCAACTTAATATAAGAATTATTATATCAAAGTTAATAACAACGTCATTATTATATTTAAAAAAGCATATATTTGTAAATATTTCAACTATATAGTTGTTGTCTTTGCAACGCACAGGTATGCACCTAGTTTTCCTATAAAACATAAATCTCAAATTATAATCCCAAATTAACTAAAAATATTTTTAAAACTGTTTTTATAATTATTAAGTGTTTCCAAATAATTAGCTTAAAAATAACTTACATCAATAAACTTAAAAGTAATATTATATAAAAATTATATTATTACATTTAAAAACAAAAACAATGTTTGATGTTTTAAATAATTATAATAATAGAAATTCAAATGTTAAGCAACTAACATTTTAAAAAATCATTAATCACAACAAAAACTATATATAACATTTAACCATATATTATATTTAATTTTATTCATGAGTAACATGTGTGTATATGACATTGAAATGATTGAGATTATATTATTTTGATAGATGTCGACCTTAATGTTATTATATCAAATTTAATATAAGAATTATTATATATATTTAACAACAAAGTCATTATTATATTTAAAAAAACATATATTTGTAAATATTTCAACTATATAGTTGATTTCTTCGCAATGCACGGGTATGCGCCTTGTTTTCCTATAAAACATACATTAAACATGTAAAATTTAATGAAACATATTTAATTATCAATCATTTTATATAATACCTAACAATCATTTATGGCATCTATATAAGAATTAAGATAAAAAGTTGACAAAAATGCAAAAATGGTCTCTGTGGTTGTCAAAAATATGTGGTTTGATCGAAAAAGGTTTGGCGGTGCATCATTTTGGTTCCTATAGTTGGTTGTGATTTTGGTCCATACCCAACTTAAAATGAAAAATATGTCGTGAACCAGGTATTTGGGTTTCAATCGTTTCATCAAGTTGCGCCATGGACAATACGAAGCAAAAATTTGCAAATCAGATCTAAAAACTGTCACCACAAAAATCCCCAATTAAGTTAGAGAAGATTCAAGCTACAAACACTTTTTGTGTGTTTCTTTCTATATATACGTCAAAGATCCACAAATCATGAAGGTTCGGTATTTGTAAAAATTTTACGATCTCTATGTGATTCCCGTTACATATCATCGGTGGGTTCAGACATGGCTTTGACTTATTGAGGATTTATATATGGTAATAGTGGGGACTTTAAGAAGCAGGGATGAGTATGGTCTGATTCTACAGTAATGAACGAGATGAAAAGCGATGATTAATGATATATGATCAAAGTTTTGTCTTAGTTGGCGATGGGAGGGAAAAGGTATGGCTCCGACGAGATCTAAGTTTCAAATTTAAGAAGGAGAATGGTCGGATGGTGGTGGTGGTGGCGGTGAACGGTGATAGGCGACAGAGATGGAGGTGGTGTTGTTCTTGATATTGTGTGTATATGTTCTTGATAATATGTGTTTATATATATGTGTGTTTATATATATGTGTGTTTAAAAGAGATAGAATGAAGATGATTTGAGTGGTAGCAGACAGAGAGAAAGAGGGTGGGCCCTTTTTTATTTTTAATTAATTAAAAATATTAATCTCTATTCTAATAAAAGAATAGTTTTATTCTCCTTTTGACATGTGTCATCATATTAGGCCTCGTAATTAATGCATATTTTATTTTTCTTTTGCCATGTGTCACACTCTATTATGTCTCCTAATTAATGCATGTCACTTGCTAACCTATTGAATCTCCATTTCAAATTTTAAATTTTTCACTCTAATTACATTAAATTAATAACATTACAATGGAAATTAAATAAAATTAACACAAATTATAAAGTGATATAATTTTACATATTTATTTAAAGCAATGATTATAACTTTATATAACTAAAAAATCTCTTAATTAATAATTTATTTAACATAAGTGATTAATAATTTTAAGTTTTTAGTATTAAAGTTTAATTAAGTTTGTAACCGTGGTTCCCACGGGTTATAAACTGGTATAAATATAAAAAATTTGAAAAAACAAATATAAGGGACATAATAGTCTTTTTAAGTTGATAGAGACCAAAATCACACAAAATATCTAAAATTGGATCACTGATGCACCAAAAAACATTTTCTGACCAAAACCATAGGGACCATTTTTTGCACTTTTGTCTAAAAAGTTTCTTTTATCTCATGAAGAGTTCAATAGTCATTGAATTCTAAGGTGACATCCCACACTATAGTTGAGTTTAATTCATTCAATGTCAGCTATATATTCCACTTTATTCAACTCTTTCATTAAATTATACATTACAAATTATTTGTATTTTAATGCTTTACTTTACTTTTTTGTACAAAAAGTTATTAATGTAAAGAATTTTGAAAAATTACATTCTTTTCCATAATTATGTTAGAGTTTTTGAGTTTTATTTTGTATATAATAGTCCGTGAACAACTTTTTTTGTCCACGATTGATCATTTTTACCGGTTATGACTAGTTTTATCTATTAAAAATATTTTTTTAATTGGTGGCAATCATATGTGTATTAGTTCCTTTCAAAGAATACCTTGAAGTCTGTCTTGTGTTTCAATGTAGTCATAGAAGGAGAAGATCATTTATTGAGCAGGAACCAAGTTAAGCACGATGATAAGCTTCGATCAACCTTACAAAACATCGGTTAAGGTATGTTTCTATTTAGTTAAAAAATGTTTCTTTTGAAAAAAACTAATTTTGGAAGAAAGTACTTTCGTAAGGGTTTCTAGTTCGTCGATGGACCCTACTAATACGTCATCGACGGTGGACACACACCACTTAGGTATCTTCCTTCCAAAACTCATAAGAAAAACAGACGACCAAATCGACACTTGTATTGTGACATCCCCAATTTTACGGTCCGAAAATAATGTTTGATTATGCTCATTTAATTCAGAGTATTATTTAAAAGAATGCGTTTATGCGAAAATTGTCTCAAAATATGATTAAAGCATTTTCAAAGAAAATTTTTCATTGATATTTTAAAAATTGGGATGTCGTAACTAATATGAAAAACATAAGCATAAACTAAATGTTATAGGCCTTACAACAAAAATATTATACTATGACATACACCTCCTCGAATCTCTAATAAGATACAAACATTACTATCAATGTACTTTTGTACCATTACCTGTGATACAAAGAAACTGAGTAGGTCATGCTTGGGAGCCTGGTGAGCACATAGGGTTTTCAACCCACAATACTATAATATATTTTTCACAATAAGCAAATACGTCGATTACTCATTCCCATTATTCTCACTCTCTAATCCTACGATGATGATTTCACTGGACCTATCCTAAAGGATCTCTGTTAGCCAACAATACTACATCGGGGAATCCATAGAAATATGTGTCAATAAGGCAACCCTAAGGGGGATAGACTACCCGAATGAACTACTTTCCTTTTTCCCTGAAAAGTATGATCATTAACACATACATGTGGTGAACCTGCTAATGTTCCACCAAACTATCTAGAATAGTAAGTGGTCGTAATCTATACTCCCTTAGATGACTGGTCTCGGTAGTACAAATAGTACAATGCATAGCCTCTTACCGTTATTTTATTTTCCCAAAACCCTTCACTACCCAATGCAAATTTAAATATGATAAAGTAATTTATTCAAGTAAAATCATATCATATTATTGCATATATATCCCATAGATCAAGAACACAAACAATAAGCATGTATAGCATTTAATAGATACTTTATATATATATATATATATATATATATATATATATATATATATGTGTGTGTGTGTGTGTGTGTGTGTGTGTGTAAGCTGAAAGTAACTATACACTCCCTTGATAAAAGTAGATGACTCAGAAATTTGGGCAATGCTTCGCTTTACACCTTGGTTTTCCTTTAATATGATCTAGGTGTAAATACCACTAAGTCTTATTCAAACATTCCTCTTGACTAATGATAGTTTAGATTAATGTCTACATCAAGATCTGTCAAGTAAGAAAAAAGAAGGTAAGATCATATCGGAGGTAGGCTTCGTCTGGTATACAAAGTATATTGTTTGGAAATCCCACTTTAAACACCCTAAGAAGTTGAGAGAGTGTTTGGAGAATGTGTGGGGAAGAATGAGGCTGAAGGATACTATTTATAGAAATTTTTTCCAGGTGCGCCACATGCTTCAGCGACGTCAATTCTCTACCCTGCTGTCACGTGTCAAATTATGGGTGGTCCATGTCGTTGTTTCTAGAAGCGCACACAATTTTTTTTTTATTTTTTTTCAAAAAATCGCATCTTTCTCATATGAGCTCCGTTATCGACGTTCTTATATCCACTCGTATCTATCGATGAGTACTACAACTTTCATTTAGACTCTGTCGGCTAATTCTAAATTTATTTTTGAAGTTCAATTTTTAACAGTGTTAGACTGTTAAAGTCGGTATAAAAATCATAACTCTTTCGTATGACATCCGTTCTCGACTCTTTTAAATTGTTTTGTCTAATACTCATCTGATTTGGATTTTAATTGCCGTGTCCACTTTGCTACGCTGAAACTTCAAAAAATCATAATTTGCTCATATGAAGTCAAATTTAGACGTTCAATATATCACCGAGATAGTCATTATGACTACTACATCTTTAGCTAAGATTATCCATTATATCTTAAATTTCTTGCTTGAATCTGCGGGCATTATATATATTTATGCAGATTTCATAAATATGTACTATGGTGACTTTTCTTTATTTATTAATGAAATTGTAAAGGAATACATCCATAACATTTTATTACCATGTTCCCAACAAGCTATTATCTAAGGGGCTAAGACCTACAATATATAGTAATTGTTTTAGATATTTCTTAAATCAAGGTATTCATAATGGGATAGGATTATTGTATTTGAAACATTATGGGTATAAAGTTTTCAGATAAAATGGATAATGATGTAGGACCTAAGATGGATTTAGATGGTGACAATGCAATGATTGTTATTGATCATACAGCTGATCAAGAAATGAAAGGTTGAATAGGGGTGAAACAAAGGTGCTAGGGGAAAAAATATGAAGAGTGAAGCAGATGTGTAAGTGAAACATAGGTGAAGAGTAAAGTAACTGTACAAGGTGAAGTATAGATTATATGTGAAGAAGACGTGAAAGTAAAAAAGATGGTAGGTTTTGTAAATGGGAAGGTGTTGTAGATAGGCAGGCTTTTGATGAACATGTTTTATTGATAGGAAGACTTTTATGTATAGAGTGTTTTGAAAAAAAAAAAAAGAGTTTTTGACATTTTGTGGATAATAGTGTGGAGAAGTTGTGAAAGTTTTTTTATAGTATATTATAAACATGTTATAGATTTAGAAAATTGGTACTTTGTATCACACTTTTAGAAGTTAATGAGATACAAAATTTGATACTTGTACTTTCTATAACATGATGTTATTGATAGCATTTAATGCAATACCATATGAAGTTGACTTAAACGCAAGTGTATAACTATTATTTGTGTGTTCTTCACTTCATAGTGATGTTAATAACATTTTTTGTTAACAACATTGTACTTACTAGCATCGGTCTTAACATCAATTGTCAATTAATATCGATGTTGCTAATAACATTGTAGTAATGTCATTGTTATTAATAGGACTGATAATCACATTTTACTAAATACTATAATTGTTATTAATAGCATCGATAAAGCTTTGTACTAAATATCATTGATAATAGCATTCTCCTTAATATCATTAGTATTAATAGCATTGTTCTTAATGTAATAGAAAATGCTCCCAAATAGTAGGGACTAGGGAGTGGACGGAGGTGCCACGTAGAACACCGACGACTAAGAATAAGGACAGACACAAGATAACCGATGTCTACATCGCAGGTTTTCAAGGAGGTACGATAAAATCGGAATTATGGAAACTCTTTGTGAATCATGGAATAATGTTAGATGTCTACCTGGGTGGAAGAAAAGATTACCAAAGGCTGAATTTTGCTTTTGTTCGATTTAAAGATGTGGTAGATGAGAAGGAATTAGAAGTGAATATGTAAAGATTATGAAGACGCCATGTCGGACACCTGGGAGGAGAATCAAAACAGTGACATTGAGGAGGGGGAGATCAGACTGGAATCTCCGCCGATGAGCAAGATGTCACCAGATGGCATGAGTTATTCAAGCAAGAATCTCATCGTCGAGGAATCGGGTTTGGATGTCGATGAAGAGTCAATCAACAGTTTCTCAGAATCGACATTGTCGGTGAATGTGGAAATCGAGGACACAATTACTACAATTAAACCGGACATGTTGTTTCCCATTAACTTGCGGACGCTTGAAATCCATAATATTGATACTGTGGTATGTATCATGTATGCCAATTATTCCTTCACAAAACGAGGTGGATATTAATCATGGAATTAATCCAAATCCGATTCCTGGCCTGTACCAACTGGACCTAACACTTCTAATCACTTTGGGCCATTAAGTAATTTAATCCCATTTGGCTATTTTGGGCCATTTCCCAATACCCATTATCCTACTTTCATTTTAGCTCAACAAAATACTACCCAATCTGGACCACAAATAAAAACTTTAGCTCAACAAAATACTACCCAATCTGGACCACAAATAAAAAAATGAAAGTGTGTACAGTGTACTATATGAATCTTGTGATCAGCCATTCTTCTTTCGATCCCAGCCAATTCATCAATTCCTTACACCCTTAATCATAAGCGATGCTCGCACAGATAATAATATTCCACCTAATGTTGATCTGAATAGCAATCACTGAATCATAAAATCCACTTGTTAATTGTAACTAGAAAGCAACTCGCCGCTACGTCACTTTTGAGGTAATATGGGAAAACTTGGCAAACTATAAAAGATATGTGTTGAAAGTGTAAATGGCCACAAATAGGGCAGAAAGTCGACAACCCATAAATTTAGATGCCAAAAGTATACAACAACCAAAAGACGGGACACTGGTGGAGAAAATCAAAAAATAGTGTGGCAATAGTGTGAAAGTTGCCAAAGTTTGGAAAATATGGTGGCAAAAGTCTAAAAAAGGTTTTTTGTGTTTTTATGGAAAAATATAAAAGTTTTGACTGCAAGGACAAAAAGTGTCAAAGTCACTAAAGATTTGTGGCAAAATCCTAAAGGCACAAAAACATACTATTGCTAAAATGTAAAAGTTTTTACTGTAGGGACCAAAAATGTCAAAATGGCTAAAAAAGTGTGCCAAAAACCTAAATTGTCTAAAGTGTACTAATTGCTAACATGTAAAGTTTTTACTTTAGGGACCAAAAATGTCACAATGGTTAAAGAAGTGTGGCAAAAACCTAAAGTGTCTAAAGTGTATATATATATATATATATATATATATATATATATATATATATATATATATATATATATATATATATATATATATATATATATATATTGAAAATGTCGACAACTCTAGGTCGAATGAAATTGCTAAAATGGTGGAAGTTGGGGTCGAGATTGGATTCCAAATCGATGTCAACAATAGCATTCTTGCCTATGTCGTTGGTGAAGTTGGTGCCCAAAATCATTTCCAATGAATTGTCTCTCCCTAAATGTACGAGGGTTGGGGAGGATGTCAAAGTCACTTGGGTTAGGAAACTGAAGATACAATACAAAATCAATCTTCTAGGGCAACAAGAAACCCAACTGATAATAATAATAAGCGATGCTCCCATTGATAATAATATTCCACCTAATGCTGATCTGAATAACAATCATTGTATCATAAATCCACTTGTTAATTGTAATAACAATGTCAACAACTCTAAGTCGAATGAAATTGCTAAAATTGTGGAAGTTGGGGTCGAGATTGGATTCCAAATCGATGTCAACAATATCATTCTTGCTGATGTCGTTGGTGAAGCTGGTGCCCAAAATCGGTGCCAATGAATTGTCTCTCCCTAAATGTACGAGGGACTGGGGAGGATGTCAAAGTCACTTGGGTTAGGAAACTGAAGATACAACACAAAATCAATTTTCTTGGGCTACAAGAAACCCAACATTATGATTTCTCGAGAATAAATGTTAAAAAATGTTGGGAGTCTACTGATTTGGATTTCGATGGAGTAGATTCAAATGGGAGGTCTGGTGGTTTGATTTCAATATGGGACACCAAATTATTTCAGAAGACAAAGGTAATAAAGAATAAATCTTTTCTCATAGTTATTGGTACATGGTCAGGTGTCCCTAGGAAGACTATATTTGCTGACATATATGGTCCACAAGCCCATCTGATTTGAAAGCATTGCCGCGGGAACTACTTAGAATTAAACAAGCAAAGGGAGGTAACTGGTTGATCTTTGGAGATTTTAATGTAGTTAGGCATAGAGATGAGAGATTCAACTCACAATTTTTCCCCTTTAGTGCCTTTTCCTTTAATTGTTTCATTCACAAGGCTGGAGTTCAAGATTTCAAGATGGGGGGGAGGGTGAGCGATACACTTACATGAGTCGTGTAGCATGTCCGAATTTTCTTTCTATATTCTCCTCGCTCTCTGCTACAATACATCCCAGAGATTTATCTGATAATTTCCCTATCACTTTTTCATATGCTTTTAAAGATTCCGACCCTCCTTCTTTCATGTTCTACAACTTTTGTCTCTTGGTGGATGGACTTGATTAGATTGTGCAAAACGCATGGACTAAATTCAAAGGATATGGAACAGATGATGTATACCTTGAAGCCAAACTCAAGTATTTGAAGGAGGAGATAAGCAATTGGAGAAGATCTGAACACAAAAAAAAAATTGAAGACTTAGTTAATTTAAAAGCCATGATCGCTAGTCTTGGAAAGATTGCAGAATCTCACACGCTCTCTGACATTGACTCACAAACACGGAGCAAAAGGATACAAAGGGTACTTGAGTTAGATAAACTTGCTGTTTTAGATTGAAAACAAAACACGAGTAAAGTGGATAGTTGATGGCGACAAAAACACATGATTTTTTCATGGCTTTATAAATAGTAATAACAGGAAGAATCGAATATCGAGATTTATGATAAATGGCACGTGGTCATCAGATGTTAAAGAGATTAAGGATGAAGCTTTCAGTTTCTTCCAACAAAAATTCAAGGAACGGTGGATTTTAAGGCCTAAGTTAGTAAACCCATACTTCAAGTCTATCTCGATGATGGATGTTATCAGAATTGTAGCTCCTATTTCTCTCAATGAAGTTAAAGTTGTTGTATGGGCTTGTCGTGGAGACAAGGCTCCAGGACCAGATGGATTCACGTTCAAGTTTCTTAAAAAGTATTGGGACATGATTCACACTGATGTTATGAAATTTGTCAGATAGTTGAATCAAATATGTCATCGGAAGTGTCATTAGTGAAGTTCAATTGACATATGTGGAGGGGCGAAATATTCTAGACGAACCATTAATTATTAACGAGGTGTGTGCTTGGGCTAAAAGCATAAAAAAGAAGATACTTCTATTCCAAGTAGATTTCGATAAAGCATTTCATTATGTGAATTGGGAATATCTTGACTCGATACTTTTGCAAATAGGGCTTGGAAACAAATGGAGATCATGGATTCGTGGGTGCTTATCTTCTTCCTGTGCATCTATTATTCTCAATGGTTCCCCCACCAAAGAATTCAATATCACAAAAGGAGTTAGACAAGGTGATCCAGTCTCACCGTTTCTATTCAAAATCATAATGGAAGGGCTTCATGTGGCATTGAAATCAATTGGAGAAAAAGGAAATTTCAAAGGTGTACAAACCCCGGGAAACGGTCCATTAATCTCACACCTTTTCTTTGCGAACGTCGCACTTTTTGTTAGTGAATGGTGCAAATCTAATCTTAAAAATCTTGATCGTATTTTAAAGTGTTTCCACATTGCATCAGGACTAAAAGTGAATTTCTTTAAGTCAAAGGTGTTTGGCATCATGGCTTCCAAATCGAAGTGGGTCCTCTTCCTTTCACATACACGGGGTTACCGTTGGTGCAAACATGAAGCCCATAAAAAATTGGAAACCAATCATCAACAAATTTCAAGCTAAGATTTCTTGTTGGAAATCAAAATCACTTTCGTTTGGTGGTTGTCTAACATTAATCAAGTCGGTACATGGAAACCTTCCAACATACTATTTGTCACTTTTCAACGCTCCTAGTGGTTTAATTGAAACACTTGAGAAGATCCGAAGGAAATTTTTATGGGGTGGAAACTACGAATAAAATAAAATCGATGGGGTTGAATGGGAGAAAGTAATCACACCTCAAGATCTTGGAGGGCTGGGAGTGGTATCTATAAAAGCCTTAAACATTGCTCTTATGGTAAAATGGTGGTGGCGCATCAACTCTGAGGCCTGGTTGCTATGGGTCAGGGTCATTTCTAGAATTCATAATTTAGTTATTAAACCTAGAGATTACCTGTCGAAGTTAGAGCATTATTGGGTGGGGTAACTAACATGGAAGCTCACAACGTCAATGATATCATTGAATTTGCATCCAATTGGGGTAGAAGTTAGAGCTGCCAAAAATCGACCCAACTCAAACCAAACCCAAAATTAGTTGGTTGGGTTGAGATTTTCAACCCATTTAAGTTAAATGGGTCAACCCATCTAACCCATTTAATTTAATAGGTTGGGTTAGGTAAAAATTATCAACCCGTTTTCAATCCACCAATCCATTTAACTTTAATATATACTTAATTTAATATTTATTTGAATATTATCACGTATTAATCGAAGTATTAATTTATAAATTAAAATGTTGTATTATTATTTGTGTTTTACAAAAATATAATCTTAATTCCCATCTTTTTTCTTATCCTCAAAAATAATAGACACTCTCCAAAATCCTTTTAAAACTAAATATTTTTTATGTTATTTGATCAATTTATTCAAATTTGTAAACTGTGATTGTGCTTTTGTTATACTTTGAAATTTTATTTATGTATGAAACTGATTTATGTAGTATACACTTTAGTTAATGTATTTAATTTTTTGATTTTAAATAAGTAACCCAAGTTTAACTCATTTATTTATTAGGTTGGATCGAGAACTACATAAATGGGCCAACCGGGTGGCAACCCATTTATCTATAAGGTTGAACTGGGTTGGAAATATCAACCTATTTATCTATAAGGTTGAGCTGGGTTGGAAATATCAACCCATTTAAATAAACAGGTTGGATTGGGTTGATATTTTCAACCCAATTAATAAATGGGTTGAACCCAAACCCAACCCAGGTCGACCCATTGCCAACTCTAATAGAAGTCCAAAGAAAAGAAAGCGATTCATTGTTGTCTGTTATGGACTATTATGGATCCTATGGAAAGTGAGGAATGATTGAATATTTCAGACGAAGTCAAATACATCATCACAGGTGGTTGAAAATGTCAAATCTCTGATGTATTTATGGATTAAGTGTAGGGGTAAAAATGACATTTGTAACTAGGAGGAATGGAATGCTTCCTTATTTTCTTAATTGTAATTGTTTTCCTGTGTAGTGTGCCCTCGTTCAACTACTTGTTGGCAGGGGTCTTTTATAATATTTTCCATTTCCCAAAAAAAGTTGCAAAAGATTTAATAGCATTGTCTTAATAGGAAATTATAACCAGATGAGTACAAAATTTTGATTGATTTTACAATGTAATACGCAAGTGTTAAATCGATGATAGTACACAAAAATTCAATATAGCAATCATATTTGAATTATGATGATACACGCATATTAACATGTTTTTTTATGTAATGTCATTGTCCAATCAAAATGTTTACACAAAAAAACAAGGGAAAATGACACATACGCCCTATGAAGTTTTTAGGGTTTACTCTTTTAGTCACATAACTTTTTAAGTGGATTTTTAAGGGAACAAATTTGGTTTTGTCGGGTCCATATGTCCTTTTTTAGAAAACAAAGGGGTAACCCGGTTACCCCTTATGCCAACTTATTTATTTTTATATTTTAATAAATTAAAAAAAATTAAAAGGTCCCACAACATCTCTCTCCCTCCCTCTCTCTCTCTCTCTCTCTCTCTCTCTCTCTCTCTATATATATATATATATATATATATATATATATATATATATATATATATATATATATATATATATATATATATAACGACCCATCTTCTTCTTCCTGTAAATTAGTCCTAGATGAACAAACCCAGATTTACTCCAGCTTCCCCCCCACAAAAATTCTAGGTTTAAGTTTTTCCCACTTACTCTCGCCTCCTTTGTATTTGCACCTCCGATTCACGATTCCTCAACATTCTTCCCTTTTGATTGGCTGTTTATTCTCCATCTTTCTACACAAACACAAGGATCTATCTGCCATCACCACCTCCGACGATCCATAAGTTCAGTCAAACTCGAAGCCACAGTCCTTCGCTTGTTTTATATTGAAATTAGTATGACATTCCTCTCGTGAAGCCTAGCGCTAATCCTCCTCCGGTGACACCACCTCAATAAAAGCCTTCCACCAGTGTCGCTTTCCTTCATCCCTTCTCCTCTGCCAGCGCCATCGTACTCCAGCTCTTGGTAAGCTCTGTGAAATCAGCCTAACCCTATCCCTATACTTTGAATCGATTTCATTTTTGTTTATAATGATACAACTAAATCCTGGTTTCCCTGCTATGTAAAGTTCTAGTTGAAGTTTCTACGTGTAGAGTAGTCCATTAATCTGCTAAGCCACAGATGAAGTATACTTAGGAAAGGATTGGTAGAAAAGAGAATTCGTCCCAAGAGAATCCATTCATAACTTGTTCAAGGGAAATTTTTGTAATTTAGTTATTTAAGTTTCTTAGAAGTTCTCTTATAGTCGGTCGAAGAGGTTAGTTTTTATCATAATTTTTCATTTGGAATATTAGTCAGGATACCCTAGCATCTCGAAGGGGGCTACTGAGGTCCTTCTTATGCTCTTGTAATCTTTTGGTTATTGAAGGACTAAGATTATCTTCAATCTGGAGAAGAAGATAGTGGCAGTCTGCCATTTTGTCCATGGAAGTCACCTTCGATGCTCTATTCCTCACACGTATTAGCTTCTTTTTTCTTGATTTTGTTCTAGATCTGGGTGTGATTTTCCTCTTCTGATCTTGAATAAAATGTAATAATGGTTGGTAGAAGATATTGGTGGTGAGAAAAGGAAAATATGGGTGGTGATTGGTTTCTGGATAACAATTATTCAATTGAGAGAGAGAAAGAGAGGGGTGGGCCCCAAGTTTTTTTCTATGTGTCCCCAAAACTGGTTAAAACAAGTAAAGGGGACTAAAAGGACAGGTTGCCCACCACTTGTTTCCCTCATAAAGCCACGAAAAAACTGAAGTGACGAAAAAACATAACCCAAACCCAACCCATGTCGACTCATTGCCAACTCTAATAGAAGTCCAAAGAAAAGAAAGTGGTTCATTGTTATCTGTTATGGAATATTATGGATCCTATGGAAAGTGAAGAATGATCGAATATTTCAGACGATGTCAAATACACCATCACAACTGGTTGAAAATATCAAGTCTCTGATGTATTTATGGATCAAGTGTAGGGGTAAAAATGACATTTGTAATTAGGAAGAATGGAATGCTTCCTTATTTTCTTTATTGTAATTGTTTTCCTGTGTGTTGTGCCCTCGTTCAACTACTTGTTGGCGGGGGTCTTTTATAATATTTTCTGTTTCAAAAAAAAAATTAGAAAAGATTTAATAGCATTGTCTTGATAGGTAATTATAACCAGATGAGTACACAATTTTGATTGGTTTTACAATGTAATACGTAAGTGTTAAATCGATGATAGTAGACAAAAATTCAATATAGCAATCATATTTGAATTATGATGATACGACACATATTAACATGTTTTTTATGTAATGTCATTGTCCAATCAAAATGTTTACACATAAAAAACAAATTACACTACATTATAAAATTTTGAGAAGTGAATTATATTACCGCACTGTTTACTAGTATTTATATGAAGTAGTGGTTCTACCATCCACCATCCCACAAAAGCAAGACTATTAACATCCTAAGCTATCAATCGTGTTATTGCGGTGCTATAGTGGCGCTATAGCATTTGGCGGAGGTCAAGAACCGCTATTTTCAATTTAGCGTTTTCATTTCGCGGTACCGCTATTAGCGGTGTTATTTACCGCTATTTCAATAACCACTATAGCAGCGCTACGGAAGCTATTCAATTTTCGTTCACATTTTGGGTCATTTGGTTACCTTGTCAATGAAAAACTAGTTTTAACGATCTCACTAGACTTTCATTTTATAAAGTCCGAATAACTAACATAATTAAAAGCATTCAAAGCAACTACGTCTACCAGCAACTCTCTTTCTCATCTCTTTATGTACTCACGAAGACTTGAGCTGCTATGGTTGGACTTCATCAATGCTTTTTGTAAATCGACCCATGAGGCTACGACTTGGGACTTAACTATTTAAATCAACCACGACTTACTAATATAATATTGAACGTGTGCAATGCAATTAAACTCTATTTGACACTTTGACATTGTCTAGTTTCCATATTACTATAATAGAATATTATGATATGTTTTTATATGACTTTTTGGGTTTGATGATATTAATTTTACATATACTTCTAATATTAATACTCAAATATATAAATTTTATATAAATATAATATAAAAAGTATAAATTATACGTAATATTAAAAAACCGTTATACCACGGCGGTAACCATGATCTTAAATAGCAGCATGTGACCGCTATTTAAATTTTGACTGCAATACTGTATAGTTAACATCTAACTCTCCATTAACGTATTTTAAACAAAATTAATGGATTTGTTATTTAAAAATTTATAAAAGTTTTATAATTCAAGGTTTTAAAATAGAAATAAAATATATAGGGGTGTTTGGATAGGGAAAAAATGACTGCCGATCGCTATTCCTTTTCTCCCTTGGCCATCGTCCCTGGAAGCCATCGTCAATCAGGCATGTTATTTGCTTTTTTTTTTCCTGCTGCTATTGCCCCCTGCAATGAGTATGTTGTTTGCTTTTTTTTTTTCCTGCTGCTATCGCCCCCTGCAATCAGGTATGCCATTTTTTTTATTGGTGATGCAAACACACGATTTTGTTTTTGTTCTTTCCCTGCAACCATTGATTGCTTTTTTTTTTTCTTTAGAAACTGTCATAAATCCTTTGCATGATAATTGTTTTTTTTAGTTCTTATGAATAAGAAAATTATTATTATTATTTAAAAAAAAATTGTTTTAATAAGATAAATATGTTAACATATAAAAGGAAATTTTTTTTGGTCATTTTACTCATATAAGCTGTTTTGTTTGCCAAACACTTAAAAATGCTTATTGTTTATTGCTTATTTCCACCATAATAAGATAATCCAAATACTTTTTAAACTATTTATTCTCACCACAATAAGCTAATAAGCTAAAAATATATTTATCCAAACACCATCTTAGTTTTTATATCTGAATCAATATTACAGATCTTGATAATTGATAAGAACTTGAAAATAGTACATTTTAAAGTATTAATTTTGTCGTGGTCAAGATATTCAAAATGAGTGTGCCATTTGGTATTCATAAAATTCCCTTTGTGAGTCAAAATAGTTGGACCTTTAGAGAACGGAACGATGTCGCCGGCGCCGGAAATTGGCGTTGCCGTGTTTATATTGAAGAATGATCAGATACTTTTCGGGCGTCGCCGCTCCTCTTCTATTGGTGCCTACACCTATGCCCTCCCCGGAGGCCACCTTGAGTTCGGTCAGTTCTCCTCCTTTAACCCCTAATCACGTTTTACCCTAATGCTCATCACTGTTACCCCCTGTTTTGCTATATCCTCATTTAACCTTTGTTTCGAAAACGAAATGGAAATCAACCTTTGATTTTGAATCATTATGAGGATATATTCCATATAACCTTTTCTGAACTTCTGATAACTTTTCCCCCTCAAATCGTAACAATAATCGGAGAAAGTCGCTGGATCCAACGCCGATAAATCAATTGATAAACATATAGTGATTTGGTTCAAATGGAATCACAGGTGAAAGCTTTGAGGAATGTGCAGCAAGAGAGGTGAAGGAGGAAACAGGACTAGAGATCAAGAACATAGAGTTTTTAACAGCCAACAGTTTCGTTCTTTCTGATAAAGTGCATCTTGTTGCTGTTTTCATGCGTGCACATCTTTCAGATCCTGAGAAAGCACCTCAAAACCTCGAGCCTGATAAGTGTGAAGGTTGGGTTTGGCATGATCTGAAGAATCTCCCTGAACCGATGTTTGGACCACTCAGAAAAATGCTGGATGATGGCTTCAATCCCTTCCCTACCGAATCAAAATGATGAAGGAGTTTAGTTATCTCAATTGATGTATGCAACTTTTTAGCATAATGATAAAGCTTGTTGCTTGTGTAATTGATTTTGAATAACACTCTGATTGATCTCAATTTGCTAATTGGTGATCTTAATTTGAATAACACTTTGAGTGTTTGAAGCTAAAGAAGCACTTTCAATTATGGGTCCGAACTGGGTATTTTCTCATACTCATTTGTATTATTATTATTATTATTATTATTATTATTATTATTATTATTATTTTCTTTATATCGTTTACTATGAAATCTAATAGTGTGAGTATATATTTTTTTGCAAAAAACGAAAAAAAATATATATGAAAACCGTAAGTGTCTGTCGTATGCCACCTATGATGTACAAGTTGATAATGCACAAATTGTGCATTAGTAGTTTGTACACCGTAGATGGCATACCACATCTACGGTTTGCACAATAATTTTATTTTGTTTCAAGCTTGTATATTGATATAGTTTGATTATATGGTATGTTATTTGGGTTGATTTCGTTGTTTGATTGAAAAAAAATTAAATGTCAAGAATGAAACAGTAGGTTTTCTGAAAAAACAGTAGATGACATCACTCACCTATGATTTTGTTTTTCATGTTCATAGGCACAACAAACAATAGTTTTTTTTTAAGAGCATATTGTAGGTGATTAAATCACCTACGGTTTCATCGTAAAAGTCCCAAATCGTAGACCTTTCCCCAAACTAGTAAGCATCTTTGATGGTCTACAATTTTATTGACTATTTTAAGTTAATTACAAATATTAGGGTATTAAATAAAATTAATTAGATAATTTGACTAGCTTTGTCGCTTTCTCTTATTTTTATTTTTATTTATCATTTAATCACTTTTAGTCCTTAAGCAAATATATTATAGACGTGGAAAAAGGCCCAAATTCTGATGGGTCTAGTTTGGGTCTTAGACTCTTAGGAGCATTCAGGATCCAGTTAGAGTAAAAGTGTAAAATAGATGGACTCGATTTGCCTCCAACAAATAACAATGCTAAGAGCTAAGTAGTCATATGCTCGATCTTTGATTATTTATAAAGATGTAAAATCTAAAAATATTTAAAAGTATGAACAATTCAAACTTTAAAAATAAAACTTCTAGTAATTTTAGAATTCAATAAGACAAATTTGTATTATAAAAAAAAAAACAATGCAACTAATATGAGCATATCAAGTAGAGCTACAAAATCCAAGAATTAATAATTTAAATTAAAAATGATGATGACACGAACGACACGACAAAAATACATGATACGGAATAAAATTGGGGCGAAATTGAAATTCAAATTCGAGCTTATGTCGTGTTCGTGTTCAAAATTCGATATGGAATTGACACGATTTAACAATTGTTTGTCGTGTTTGCCATTTTGTTGTGTTATATGTGATTAAGTACTAATTAAATAAACTTATTTTTGTTTTATTTTATGTTTGTCGTGTTGTATTTGTCACTTTTTAATTGGTTCATTTTCATTTATTTAAAAAAAACACGACATCGTGCCGTGTCGTGTTCGTGTTATATAAAACGTTGTTGCGTCGTGTCAGACAAATACGCGCCACAACTGTCCGATTTGCCATCCCTAAATAGGGTTAATGACCCGATTTAAATCTTAAAAAATGTTTCAATTTTTATTATTAACATACTTTTCTTATTTTCTCCATGACAACTATATATATATATATATATATATATATATATATATATATATATATATATATATATATATATATATATATATATATATATATATATATATATATATATATATATATATATATATATAGGTTTTATGGAAAACAAAAAACCTTAAGAAAAACCCAAAAAATCATAAAAATGCATAAAAAAAATACTTAGAGATCACAAAATTTTTTTTTGAATTTTTTTTATAAAAAATCGCAGCTTTCTATACAAATTCGCTGAAAAAAAAAATTAAAATATCAATTTTTTTTAATATATAAAAAAAAATTTCAAACTTTTTTCAGCGAATTTGTATAGAAAGCTGCGATTTTTTATAAAAAAATTCAAAAAAAAATCTTGTGATCTATAAGTATTTTTTATGCATTTTTATGATTTTTAGGGTTTTTTGTTTTCCAAATAACCTTTTCATATATATATATATATATATATATATATATATATATATATATATATATATATATATATATATATATATATATATATATATATATATATAACTCGCAAATATAAATATATAATCTACTCTTAAACTAACATTTAATTCAATCTATGTCCACGACCGGACTTGAACTCTCGACCTAAAAAAAGAGGAGACCACCCTATATATTATAAAATTTCACAGTCCAATATAAATAACCAAAATATATTAATTGCAAGAGGAAGAATGCACTGAAGAATGAAGATCGTATCTTCTTTAGCCCTTATACAATTAATTTATATAATTTCATAAATATAATTAATTAAACATTTCAATTAAAGTGCATAAAATCAGGTCTCAATCGGAAAACGAGTCTTTGATTCACTTGCCTTAACTTGTCTACTCCGTGCATAAATGGTCTCGGTTTAGGTCCTTAAATCTGTTTTTTTTACTACAAATATTAATTATAACATTTTCTTTATTTCAACTAATTAAATATTGATAAATATATATTTTTAATATCTTTTTACTTCAATTAAATAAATATTTATAAAGATATATTTCCTAACATTTACATTCTAATTTAATAAACATATATACTTGTTGGAAAATTAGTTTTACTAACTTTCAAATTTGGGTTTTTCACTATTTTTAGCATGAATTTCGGACTCCAAATGTAATCAAAACAAACGAATGATTATATATTCGTGTTTTCCTCTGTGATATCTTCGTTTGATATATCACATATCCAAAACGGATTAAAAATGAATGAAAAATTACTTATCAAAGTAAATGATTGGAAGAGAATAATAAATGAGTCGAATAACTTTTTAACACATCTTACATTGGTTGGAGTATGAAAAGAAAATTAATGTATAACTACAAAGACTAGCTACCTTTGTAAGACTTATAGAACCAATGCTTTCTCTCATTTTCTCTCGCGTACACAGGGGGATGCAAATGTGAGCCGGTTAGGCTTCGATTCACTGAATTTGTGTGCGAGCACGCGTTTAAGATCCATTAATCATAATCATATATTTCGGTTTTGATTTCTTGATTAACTCTCTCTCTCTCTCTCTCTCTCTCTCTCTCTCTCCCCTCCCCCTCCCCCTCTCCCTCTCCCTCTCCCTCTCGCACGCGCGCAGGATGCAAATGTGAGCCAGTTTGGCTTCGATTCGCTGAATTTGTGTGCGAGCATGCGTTTAAGATCCATTAATCATATATTTCAGTTTTGATTTCTTGATTAATTGTCTTATTTAATTATGACAGTTATGATTTCGTATTAATCACACCAGTTACATTGTGTAGTATAAATACATCACATATGTGATTGAATGAGACACAACAAATGCACATTTAAGAGCCATTAATCATATATTTTGGTTTTGATTTCTTGATTAATTGTCTTATTTAATTATGAGAGTTACGATTTCGTATTAATCATATCAGTTACATTGTACGGTATAAATACAATACCTATGTGACTCACCGAGACATACCGAATGAAACGAAATTCATCTCTTCTTCTTAATCAAATTCTTCTTCTTCTTCCACCTCTTTATGCAACCAAGGTATTTTCCGATCCAAGTGAGGGTCCGGGTGACCTAGAAGTGTCATTTACTGCTGTTGTGTACTGGGAAACAACCACACATATAGGACAAATTTGTTTTATCGAATCTATGTTTAACACATCCCTCATCCAATTTTCTTTATGTTTGTTCTTTTGTGTAGTTTTGGGTGATACTCTCCTAACAGTCTTAAAACATATTCGTTCATACAATACGAACAACTGAAAGAAAAAAAATAAACTGATGCCTTATATTACAGTTATAAAAATATGAGAATTTATTTTTCTTCCTTCACAGTTTTGATTTTGTTTTTAGAAACAGTTTATTAAAACAACTTCTGATTTATGTGTTATTTCAATTTCCAGTAATATCATTCCTATTTTGCTTCTTTTTTCAGAAATAATGTTCTAAAACAGATTTTAAGACCAAGTGTTTAACGGTTTTTCATAATCAAATTTTTTTCTAGACAAATTCACTCATTTAACAGTTTTACTTGTTATGACTGTGTACTAATGTTTAATTGTTTTACTTTGGTTTAACTAAAACTGTTGGTTTATATGTGTAGTATGACTGGTGAAAGCTCCCAACAACTAAAGCCTAATGGTACTTGAACGACCCAAAGATCAAACAACTTATCAAATAATGACTGTAAATAAGAACAATAAAGATTCACAAAGAAAACTTTCACTAAGAATGATAATCTCACCAAGAGATTACCGTATGCACAAAGCGGCTATTAGGGTTTGTGAAAGGCGTACCTATCACAAACCGGTACAAACGAATATATACAACTATTCTAGGCTATCCCTACAAATCAGGGATATACCAGCTAACTAATAGACGATAACTATGGAAATTAGATAAGTACTAAATCTGTTACAAAATGCTGAATATTAAGCTATACACTGAACAACTGTTACGCTGACGCTGATACTGACGCTGAGTCATGCGCTGACGCTGAGTGACCAGTTTCAAACATCATCATATTACAAGGTTTGACCTTACAATCTCCCCCAATATGATGATGTTCAAAACCAGCTAGACTAGAACACCTCTGGACAAAAATTCTTCATACTCAGCTTCAGCTTCTACTTTTACTGGTCAGTAAGGACTATCCAATAGCTCCTGTCTTCTATTCAGTAATTCCATAGCAATTAGAATATGAAATTCTCCAGAAAGATATTGATAACTCATGCACATTTTTCTTAAGCCAACAAGATGAGTTGTTGGAGCCCTTGGAATCTCTGCAGTTCGCTGAAAACACATTTTTCTGTTTTTGTCAAGATAAAACATTCCATGTTCAGGAACAGAAATGAACTGATGTTGAACCGGCTCAACACCAATGGGAAGAGAGTTGTTTAATTCTTCAGCACCAAAATTTAGAACCAACACATCTTCACCATCAACCTGAAATCTGGTTCTTCTGTTTCTTGGAATTGAGGAACTTGAACCTTGCTGCTGAGAATGCTCTTTAGGAACGAGATCAAGACGCTGAACTTTCTTAATCAGTAAATGAAGAGCACAAGTTAATTCTGAAGAAAAAGCTAAAGTTTTCTTGGATGCCAACTCGAGCAATTCCATCCATTCAGAGAGTCCATATCTGATCAGCTCGTCTCTCTTGACAACTTCAATGTACGGATGTTGAGGACCTTGACGAGTGATCAGCAAAGTAAGAATTTTCTCGTTATGAGGTTTTGAGGCTTTAACTTTGAGGATCTTATCATTGCTCACTCTTCGTTTAAGAACATCTTGAAACCTCTTGAGATCAATCCTGTCAAGAACATTATCAGTCCTTGACTTACTGCTACTGGGAGGAGGCTGTGAAGATTTAGATTTGGACTGATATTCTAAAAACCTTTGCATATGAGCTTCAAAGGATCCTTTGGCCTGAAGTTTGTGATGAATGAGGGATTCATCAGCTTGAGCAATATTCTTTAGAAGCTGAGCTTTATTGGCTTCATCAAGGATTTGCTTAACTTGATCAGGAGACATGTTCCATTCAGCTGCCAAATTGGATATGCTGACAATGGACTTAGATTTCTTGCTGGGAAGAGAAGTATCAGCATGTGAATCAGATAATTCAGTATCTGTTGTCTTGCGCTTTCGAGATAAAGGATGAAGATCCTCGCTAACTACATCTGAGTCTTCACCTTGAACTGGCACAGTGGGATCAATGAAGTTCATGTCTAGCATCTGACACTCATCATCATGTTCATGTTCATCATCATGCTCACTATCTTCAGTAAGCTTTTCAGTTTCTGTTAGTCTCTCAGAGTCGTGCACAGGCTGTGGTGGCTCGGTCTGGTTTAAAATGTTCTCTTTAGATCCATGCTCAACAGAATCAGTTTCTCCCCCTTTTTGATCATCATCATCATTTGGGCCAGGGGAAGGAGTTGACAGAAGAACTCCCTTCAGTTGGTTGACATCAGCCTCAATACGTAGAAGACGCTGACTCATGTCTCGAGTCAGTGTAAGAAGCTCATTAAACGCTGAGGCCGGGATATGAATAAGCTAACTACCTAGAATTTCTTGTGATCGATGCTGCTCCCCCTGAGAAGGTTGCCCCCCCCTGAGATGGTGGCTTCCCTTGTGATGGTTGCTCCCCCTGAGCAGATGGCTCCCCATGAGCTGAACGAATCCTTTCAGTGACAGAAATGGTATGGTGAGAAAGTTGAGGAGAGATATGACCACCTTCTTGACTAGGATTAGCTTGTATTTCAGCATTAGTGTCGTTGATATCAGCAACTCCTTCTTCAGTGTTAGCGTTTAGTGAAGGATCAGTATATGGATTCGCGATCCATTCTCGCATCCAATCAGAGATGCCGATGTCATTTGCCAGTGGATCATCCTGATACATTCGTACTGACATGCGTGGGCATTGGATGGGGTTTCCAGAGTGGGAGTAGTAGGCTTCAGCGAAAAATTTATCCAGGACAAGAGCAATCCAGCATGGAAATGGAACATGATCAGCTCGTACATTGGCACGAAGAAGTTGGACAAGCTGATCAAAGAAGAAGGCCCCATAATCAAGACGTTTGTTGAGAAGAAGGGAACATACAACTTGTTGCTCAAAGTCACTCAGTTGATCACCACTACGAGATTTGTGACCCACACATTTGCAAAGTGCCCCGGTGAAGAACTTCCATCCTGGAGTCATACATTGACGCAGAATGAGAGCTGGTCGAGCACCAGCCTTGGAGTGATCATAGCCTAGTTGATCGAAAAGGCATCGACAACGTTCAATAGTTGGAAGCTCAGAGAATGGTTCAAAAATTGGTAACCTGAGTGCAGCACTGAGAAGATCAGCGGTGATGAAAACTGAGCGACGGCCACGCCCAATAGTGCCTGAGATGATGTTGTTTTCATTATTAATCGTTGCGGTGTAGTAGAACTCACATACTTGTTCGGGAAAGAACTCTGATGGAACCTCACTGATAGCGTATCGAAGTCGGCAGGATACTAGAAAATTGACAAAATCATCAAGTCCAAGACCACAATGAACATCTGGTATATCAGGGTTGAAAACGACATTTGTGGCTTTGATGTATATGGGAAGAGGAGGAGAGTTTGGAGCTGGGATGACTCTTCTTGAAGTGGAAGAGAAAGTGAACAGTGATGCCACCATTGAAGAGAGTTTGGATTCTAGGGTTTTGAAGAGAGAGAAGGAAGTTTGAATTATGGGAGGAAGGCTTGAGAGAGAGGTGGGGAAAAAGTTTAAATATGGGATTAAACGGTTTTAAAAAGGTAATGATTATCTTTTTCGAAAATAACTGCGTATCTTAACAAACTGTCAAATCAAAAAATAGTCGTTGGGTAAAAAGAGCCATTGTATCGAAGATGAAACGAAAATCATTGTCTGCGGAAGCGCTGAGATTAGTGTCACTAAAAGTTACATGCTGAAAAATAGTATGTCGTCAATTCAAGGTACAACTTGCTTGTTTAAGGTTAGCAAGGTGGTTGGTGCGTGTGATAGATATTGGTTTAATTATCTAACCATCGACACAGAGTGTTAAGTCTTTATCAGTGAGTGGTGCTTCTTACTGAATCATTAGACACTGAGTGAGAAGAAGGTGAAGAGAGGATTGTTGCGTGTGATAGACCTTGGTGTTTTGGTCTAACCATCGGCAAAGACTGTTAGACTCTCATCAGCATGTGTTTTGTCACACTGAATCACAGAATCAGTGTAAGATTGGTAAGAAGGGATAGTTGCGTGTGATAGACCTTGGTGTTTTGGTCTAACCATCGGAAAAGACTGTTAGACTCTCATCAGCATGTGTTTTGTCACACTAAATCACAAAATCAGTGTAAGATTGGTAAGAAAGGATAGTTGTGTGTGATAGATCTTGGTGTTTTGTCTAACCATCGGCAAAGAGTTTCAAGTTGTTATCAGTATATGGTTTAATACAATGCATCATTCAACTTTAGTTTAGAAGATTTGTAGAAGAGATAGAGATAAGAGATCATACAATGTACTCAGCATGGTAAACATCATCAGCACATCATCATCAGCAAAAAAATACATTAGTTTATAAGACAATAGCAAACATTAGTAAAACATTTTTTAATCCAGAGTGATCATTCCAAGTTCTCCAATAATGTGAGCAGTAGTTTGAGTATCAAGGGCCTTGGTGAAAATATCAGCTAGTTGATCTGAAGTCTTGACATGTTCAAGAACAACCTTGCCCTTCTCAACATTGTATCTAATGAAGTGATGTCTGATCTCGATATGCTTTGTCTTTGAATGCTGAACAGGATTCTGTGTGATCTGAATGGCACTGGTGTTATCACAGTATATAGGAGTCTTTGTGAATTTAAGCCCATAGTCTAGAAGCTGATTCTAAATCCATAAGAGTTGGGCACAACATCTCCCAGCTGCAATATACTCAGCTTCTACAGTGGAGATAGCTATTGAGGTTTGCTTCTTGCTAGACCAGCTGATTAGTCGATTTCCATGGAAATGACATCCACCTGACGTGCTCTTCTTGTCTAAGTTGCATCCTGCATAGTCAGAATCAGTGTATCCAAAGAGTTCAAGTGCTGAGTCACGAGGGTACCACAATGCCAAGTTCTGAGTGCCCTTTAAGTATCGAAAGATGCGTTTAACTGCAATGAGATGAGACTCCTTGGGATTAGCTTGGAATCTAGCACAGAGAATGGTTCCAAACATGATATCAGGGCGACTTGCAGTGAGGTAGAGAAGAGATCCAATCATTCCTCGATAAAGAGAGTGATTAACATCAATGCCGGTGGAATCAGCGTGTAGCTTATCAGTCTTGGACACCGGAGTAGAAGCTGGTTTGCAGTCGCTGAGAGAGTACTTAACAAGCATGTCAACAATATATTTACTTTGACAAATTGAGATACCTGATTTTTGTTGCTGAACCTCAAGACCTAAGAAAAAGGTCATCTTCCCCATCATGCTCATCTCGAACCTTTGTGACATGATCTCAGCGAATTCCTTGCTCAGCTTCTCATTTAGAGAGCCAAAGATGATATCATCGACATAGATTTGAACAAGAATCATGTCTGAGCCTTTGTTTTTGATGAAGAGTGTATTATCAATTGCTCCTCTTCTGTAGCCATTTTCAAGAAGATATGATGTTAGTGTCTCATACCAGGCCCTGGGAGCTTGCTTCAGTCCATATACAGCTTTATCTAGTCTGTACACATAGTCAGGGTGCTCTTTGTCTTCAAAGCCTGGGGACTGTTTGAGAAATACTTCTTCTTCTAACACACCATGAAGAAATGCTGTTTTGACATCCATCTGGTAGACAATGAAGTTCATGTATGAGGCATATGCGAGAAACAGTCTGATTGCTTCAATGCGTGCAACTGGAGCAAAAGTCTCCTCGTAGTCAATAGATTCAATTTGAGTGAACCCCTGAGCAACAAGTCTTGCTTTGTTGCGAGTAATAATACCATCTTTATCAACCTTGTTGCGATATACCTAGCGTGTTCCGGTGATGGTCTTTCCTGATGGTCTGGGAACAAGAGTCCAAACCTTGTGCCTTTCGAACTCATTCAGCTCGTCTTGCATGGCTTTAATCCAGTCAGCGTCTTGAAGAGCTGAGTGTATCTTGTCAGGTAAGATCATTGAAACGAAATTAACATACATGCAAAATTATTAGATACACGAGATCTGGTTCGGACACCATCATGAAGATTCCCAATAATTTTATCAACAGGGTGATCTCGATGTTCAGGAGCTGATTCCAATGGATTTGACACTGAAGTGTTATTACTGAAAGGAACATCAGTTGCAAGAGAATCTTCAGCTTCAAGGGTTTCATCAGCATCGGACAAATGAGTTGTCGAGCTGACCGCAGTACCTTGATTTATAGAACTTGGGTCTGAAGCGATAGGATCAGGAATAATAGCTTCTTCTTCAGTATGAGAAACTTCATCATATGGGCAAGAGAGAAGCTCTTGAAAGATAGAAGAGGAATAAACTACTTTTTCATCAGTGTATGATTCTTCATCAAACTTTACATGAATGGATTCCTCATGCACTGCCTGTTCACATGAAAAACACGAAAAGCCTTTGAAATAGATGAATATCCAACAAAAATACCTTTGTCAGCCTTAGGCTCAAATTTTGATATGGGATCGCGCTAATTGAGAATATAGCAAACACATCCAAACACGTGAAAGAAGGATATGTCTGGATTTCGACCTTTCAGCATCTCATATGGTGTCTTCTTGTGAACCTTGTGAATTAGAGAGCGATTCTGAGTATAACATGCTGTATTAACAGCTTCAGCCCAAAATGACATAGGGAGACCAGCATGTATCATCAAGGTTCTTCCTGCCTCAATAAGTGTTCGATTTCTTCGTTCAGCAACTCCGTTTTGTTGAGGTGTGCGAGGAGCTGAAAAGTTCTACCCAATGCCTTTAAAATCACAAAAGTCTTCAAGAGTTGAATTCCGGAACTCAGTGCCATGATCACCCCTTAGCTGCTTAACTTTGAGACCAGTCAGTGTCTCGTTTTGACGAATCAGGGAGATAATTTCCTGTGCAGCATGACCTTTCTTCTTCAAGAAAACCACCCATGTAAATCGAGTAAACTCATCCACAACCACCAGAGTATACTTGTTTCCTCCTAGGGAACGAACAGGAATAGGTCTAAACAAGTCCATGTGAAGTAAATGAAGAGGAACGGATATGCTAGAACATGACTTGGGTTTGAAAGATGACTTGGTTTGCTTTCCTTGTTCACACGCTGAGCACACCTTATCTTTGACAAAACTAAATTTTAGGAGACCTCTAACCAGATCTTGATTGGATATTTTAGACAAATTCTTAAAGTTCAAATGTGAGAACCTTTTGTGCCAAATCCAGCTGAGATTGGTTTGAGATTTGGTAAAAAAACATTGCATCAGTGCCTTGTCACTTGAGAACATGTCGAGAACATATATATCATCTTTTCTGCTTGCTGAGAGTGCAATGTTCTTGTCAGTGTTGATGACTCTTCCCTCCTTCTTTGTAAAATGAACTTCATAATCAGCGTCACACAATTGGCTGATTGAGATAAGGTTGTGTTTGAGCCCCTTTACATATGAAACATTCTGAAACACCACATTGTTGCACTTGATGTTCCCATAACCTTTAGTAAACCCCTTTCCATTGTCTCTGTATGTAACTGTAGGACCACTTTTCTTGACATAGTCTTCCAGGAGAGACTTGGATCCTGTCATATGTCTTGAGCAACCACTATCTAAGTACCAAAGATGCTCTTGACCCTGCAGTGCTGAGAAACTAGTTAGAACACACGGACCCATTGTAAAATGGGTCATTCACAAAGTTATTCGACAATAAATTATAACACTCTTTAGGAAGACAGTTCAAAGAATTTGATTTAAGAGTCCATTTTTCATTTCTAACTTTGATGTTGTCAGCTCTTAAAGATGTTTTATCAAACGTGCATTCACTGATCTTGTGAGAGGTATCACCACATCTGTAACAAACTCTAGTACCAAAGTTTTTCTTGGTGAGCAGATGTCTAGATTTAACACATTTGGATTTGTAAGATCCACCAAGTGAAATTTGAGTCCTTTTGTTTGACATTGAATCACAACTGAATTCAGTGTCAGATGGATTATGATCAGTGATGGATGATGAGCTGACATCAGTATTAGATTTGGACTTATTCACGGAAGCACCACAATTAGGGTAATGCTTAAGTTGTTCATGAACAGCATGAAACACTCCATTTGAGATAGGAAAGGCAATAATATTTTCAGTGAGAGGAGTTGGTCTCACAAGATGTGCAGGGTAAGAGGTAGGATCAGTTCCGGTAATTTCAATATCACATTCAGTAACACCATTAGAATTAGTAACACAGTATTCATTAATTAGACTCTGATTAATAAAAGTGTTACTGATAAACTTGTTTTTGAAACTATCTTTCAACTCATTCATGGAATAAAATTCAGATTCTTTTTCTTGAGATTTAAAAACCTTTTCAGCTTCAGCAAAATTTCCCCGAAGAATTTTCTCACATGAATGAGGTATTTGAGCAGAAATAATATAATTAGCATTTTTGTGAGATTTAGCCCAAATTTGTAGTACGGTTTTTTCTTTGTTCAAGAGATCTTTAACATTATCAATTTCAATAGACAGAGAGGAGTTTGATAAACTAGTGACTCTTAGATTTTCCTGAGTAGTATCAATAATGTTATTTTTCAGGGATAATTCAGTTTTAAGAAGATCAATTTGATTTTGCAAATCCCTTATTGTTTGATTCTTCTTAAAGTTAAGAACACCCAAATACTCAAACATTTTTATTTTTTCATTCATTGAATAGGAAACAAAATTTTGAACTTGATACATTGAAGGAGAATCAGTGTTGTGCTTCCTGGAATTTTCAACTACATCAGACATATCAGCATCAAACGAACTTGTGCTGACTTCACATTCATCAGCATCTTCTGTCTTAGCCATCAGACATTTAACTTCATCATCTGATGACTCCTCATTAGTCTTCCATTTTTCTTCTTCAGCGACAAGAACTTTATGTTCCAAGTTCTCTGCTTTCAGCTTTTCAACCAACTTGTTGTACTTCTGCTTCCAGTATTCGTCCGAGCTTTGGGTTCTTTGCTTGCATTCTTTTGCAAAATGATCAGTGCTACCACAGTTAAAGCACTGAGCTTTGGAACTTTCAAGAAGAAGTTTCAAGGAAACTACCATAATTATGACAGACCAAGTCATCGAGCTACTAATTGCAAGCTTCCAAAGAAGGAAAAAGAGGCAAACATTATGGAGAAGATAACCAAAGATGTGTCTGACATCGATCTTGCATTGGCTATTTTTGAAGTTAACCTTGTGGAGTCTAATCTAATGGAATAGCAAGTTGATACGAGAGCTACCCGTCATGTTTGCTCGAATAGAGAATGGTTTAGAAACATCAAGGTTGTGAATAATGGTGATAAGTTGTTCATGGGAAACTCGACAACTTCTAATATCCAACGTGTTGGGAAGATTGTGTGGAAGATAACGCTAGGAAGAGAGATGACGTTAAATGAAGTGTTGTATGTACTCGAAATTCGTAAGAAACGTGTGTCGGTTTAGTTATTGAACACACATATTTTTCTCTTGGTGTTTGAGTCAGATAAATTTGTGTTAACAAAAAATGATGTGTATGTGGGTAAGGCATATGTTGATAGGGATATGTTCAAGTTATCTATAATCGCTCTTAAGCCAAATAAAAATGATAATGAAATGAATAACTCTTCTACTTACTTGCTTGCATCATCAAATATTTGGCATGCTAGATTAGGACATGTCAATTTTTGATAATCTTCGACGTTTAATGACCACATACCACATTTTCGCATTGACTCAAAGTACAAATGCAACACTTATGTTGAATCGAAATTAACACGAAAATCTTTCAAGTCCATTCAAAGGACAACTGAACCACTTGGATTAGTTCACACACTTGTCCATGACATGAAGTTGATTCCATCTAAGGGTGTAAATAAGCACTTTATCACTTTTATTGATGATTGCACTAAATTATGTTATGTCTATTTACATAAAAGTAAAGATGAGGCCATAAAGAAGTTTAAAGTGTATACAAGTGAGGATAAGAATGAAATTAACAAGAAAATTAAACTACTAAGAAGTGATCATGGAAGTGAATATGTATCACCATTTGAGGAATTTTGTGCAAATCGTCGTACAATACATGAGCTTGCTGCACCTTATTCACCACAACAAATTGGTATCGTGGAGAGGAAAAACCATATGTTAAAGGAAATGATGAATGCCTTGTTGTTAAGTTGTGAATTGCCACCCTAAATGTGTGTGAGTGTGTGTGTGTGTATGGGGGGGGGGGAGCTTTACTTTCAGCTAACTACCTTTTAACTAATTACTATGGAAGAAATCGAATAAATTACCATACGAGTTATGGTCGGGTATAAAACTATCATACAAATACCTTCGACTGTGGGGTGTCTTGCAAAGGTCATGGTACATGCACCCAAGGTGGTCAACATAGGACCCAAGACGGTTGAATTCATATTTATTGGATATGCACAAAGAAGTAGTGCTTATCGGTTTCTTGTGCATGACTAAAAATACCAAAAATTAATAAAGGCATAATAATGGAGTCAAGAAACGCATCGTTCATGGAGAACATTTTTCCATGTCTTGCTAAGGTTGAGAAAAGTGCTCCAAAAATAGTCAAACACAATAAATCCTCTCATGAAGAAGAAATGGAGAAAAGAATAGAGCCCCGTCGAAGTAAAGGGGGCAAAGACCACACTTGCTTCCTGTCTTCTGAAGGACAGGGCACGAGATTGATGCGAGGAGGTTGGGCGTGCAGTTGGTGATGAGGCTATTGATTTGATGACCAGGGATTATTTTGTGACCAGGTTCAGGGCTGAGTTTGCACCAGTGATTGAGGTGCAATAGTTGGTGCGAGAGTTTCAGGATCTTCGCCAGACTACTGAGACGGTGGCTGAGATCACCACGATGTTTCGGGAGAGGGCACTTTTAGTTCCGCAGTATGTGGCGGATGAGGAGATGAAGAAGGCTAGGTATCAAGAGATGTTAAGTAGTGACATTCGATAGTTTGTGAGCTGATCCAGCTGCAAGACGCTGGAGGTGTTGAGAGAAAAACTTGAGTCACACTTGAACAAACGTTAGAACAAGTAATAATGCAGAATAAAGTTTAACTCAAAGGATCATTAAAGCTCAAAAATAATAATGAGTTAGAATTAGAAAGTTAGAAAGTTAGAAAGTTAGATGCGGAAATATAAACGACAACAAGTATTATATCAAGTATATACATAAGTTGATACTTAACGAGAATTGCAGGAAATCCAAGTTAGTGAGTGAGATCAAAATTAGTGATGAAGTCTAGAAAGACTTGCTTCGAAGAGAGATTTCAAATACTTAAGATTATATTGGAGTAAGAAGGGAGTAAGATAAGCTATATGATTCAAGATGCATGAGAGAGCTGTGTATTTATTCTGAAAATAAGAACTCTATTTATAGAGTCTCAAAGATTACAAAAGTCCTATCTGTTAAAAGTTGCCATGCAGGGCACATTGGATAAAAAAGAGCACTTCTAGAAAAATAGATAAAAGACTAAGACCAAGTGCTGATGATGATGTTAGTGGTTGCGGTACATGACTGCGGTGCGGAGCTTGACTGCGGTTCTTGATGACAACTTCATATTTCTTTTAAGTTGAAGAGGGTCACTTTTATGTTTCAACAATTTCCCCCCTAAGTGACCTCTTTAACTTTTCTTTCATGTGTTGAGCTTGAGGAACTTGATGAGAATCCACCAGAACTTCCTGACTTCCTTAGGCCACACAATTCTCCTTAAGATTTCAAACTTTACTTCAGCAGTTGTGTATTTTGATTTGTTGACTGCAGTCTGAGTGATCTCCAATTGCTTCCGGGTCATGCGGTTCATGGCAGTCATCGGGATGAAGTATTTTGTTTCATCATTTAAGCGTTTGAAAATGACTCCATGATATGGGAAGTTAGTTACTCCAAGAGATCTTTCTTGAACCCCTTTAGTCAGGACCGGAGTTGGTTCAAGAGGAGGAAGGTTGAACTTCTGAGCAAGTGTCGGGTGGATCTTTGCATCAATTCTTGCAAAGTCACAAACAGTCTCTTTCAGAAAGGTACATGCCCTTTCATACACAATCTTCATCTTTGGGTGTTTTTCAGACTTGCTCTGAAATAACTTTGCAAACAGGAAGATTTCTTCCGGGTTCATGCAAGGGAAATCAGGTTGGGTTTGGATGTAGTCTGAGTTTCTTCTGGTGAGGGGTATATTGGATGAATTATGCCTTCATGAATTTTTTGGGCTTGTAGTTTTTGACTGCGGTGGGTCTATCGTTGGACCAGATCTTCTCGATTGCAGATCCATGCTTGGCATGAAATTTGTTAAGCCTTTCAAACTCTAGAGGCAACCTTCGATCATCAGGTAGGTTATTGTCAAATGATTCAAACATAGTAAAGAACTTTGCATTGGGGGAGATGGGAATGTCCCAATAACCGTCTGTGGGCGGTTCTACAAAGGTGAGGTAGGGTTTGTAGTCATCATCCATAAGTCTTCGGATGGGGTTAACCCATGAATTGACAAGGGATTCACCCAGAGTAATGTCGAATCTGTGATCTCTCCAAATTAATTCAGCAAATTTGGCCGTTCTCTAGTCAGCTTTCTTTTGTTTGGTTTTGGGAGAGTTGTAGGAGTTCTCAGAAGACATTTTTGGGGCTATGTTTTGTAGATGAGGGGGAGTCTCCAGATGTTGTGAAGAAAGATGTTGATCATCTTGAATTGGAGACGGATGAGGAGAATGGATTGGACTTTTCTGAGGAGAGGGTTGTGGTGAGGATTGTGAAGTAGGAACTTTTTCATGAATGATGGGAGAGTGCGGATGAGAATGTTGATGAGAGATTTGATCCAAGTTTCGGTCTTCACTTCCCCCTCTTGAGGAAGGACCCCCAGGTGCTTCCTCAAGCCATTGCTTAAGACCGTCGATTTTGTCTCAGACATTGTTAAACTGAGCTTTTAGGACGTCCGCAAGCTGTTGATTGTTGGGAATTGTGGGGTCGAAGAGTAATTTGTGGATGTCCTTGGTGAGGTTGAGAATTTCTTGACCGTGGGAGTTGGAGGATAATGATCTGCGGAGGTTGTTGATGGTTGACTGTAAGACTGAAATGGCAGATTCATACGCATTGTGCGTTTCTTTAACAAGTTTCCGGGACTGAGCAGATTGATCCGAAACAATGGATTGAAGATTATGGAGGATACCTCAGAGATAAGTTTATCGGTGGTGGTGATGAAATGTTGCTGATCAGCCTTGCGATTGTTATCCAGGGCTTGGATGCCCATTTCCACTTTAAGAGAGATGTGTTCTACGGTCAAGTCTTTTGATGCGGTCGATGAGAGACTGCGAGCCAGGCAAGTCCTCAGATTGCGGTTGAGAAGATTTCACCGCAGCTAGAATCTGATCCACTTTGTTTTGTAGAGACAAGAATTCTTTTCTAGAGACGGCTAACTTCTTTTTCTTCTTTTTCTCCTGGGGCTTAGAAGTTGAGTGATGGGAGCCACATGATTCATCCTTGTCAAAAATCATCATGGGATCATCCGAGGGCTTTGGTTGGTTGACTTCATGGATATCAATATCATCAAAACCAAATGTGGGTGTAGAACTAACCTCGATCGCAGTACCATCCTCTTGAAAATCATGCGTTGGAGGAGGCTTGGATGGACTTGCATTATGTTGAGCAGTTTGAGCATTGCGGATGGTCTTGGCCATTTCATACATTTGATCTTGGGATATGTTTTTATGGATTTGATATGTGTTACAATGAGATATGAGAATGTTTATGAAAGAAATTATAAATTTTAAAAGTGAAAAATTGTTTTGAAATTTACGTTGTTACAGTTGGTGTCGTTACACATACTGAGGTTGGCGTCTTGATGAAGATTTGAGATGCAGAGTGCCCAAAACCTTGCAAAAGTAAGCTTTGTTGGATTGTCCTTTGGAGTTTCCTTAGGGATGTACTAGAGAAAATCATCCCATAGGATTTGACCGTAGTCTACATCATGACCCGTGAAGATGCTCCATACTAGCTCAAGTAATTTGAGGCCCATGTTATCAGTGCCTCTGGTCCTTCCTGATAAACTGCGGATCACAAAATGGCACACAAACTGCCATATCGTAGGAAGATGGTTCTTCTTGAACTCTCCAATACCCTTGATCTTCTTCTGGTATCCCATTTGATACAGAGTGGAGGTGATGTTTGTGACACTTGGTGAAAAGAACTTGGTCGTGGGATGCACCAGGAGATTGATCGCAGTAAGAAACTTGTCTTTGGTCAACATGACCAAAGAATCATCCACCAAGTTTAGATGAACTTCTTGCAAATTATTGAGAGGACGATATGTTGAAAATGCACATTTGAACAATGTGGAGATGGGAACCACATCAGTGAATGCGTTAAATCGTCCAAAGAGTGGATGATTGAGGATGAACTTGATCATGAGACGAATTGAGTCATTGTAAGAAGAATGATCATCGAAAATTGCCCTAAAATTTCTAGATGCAATTGAAGGCGATTGGTTCCATGTAGCAGAATCGGAACCAATCGGTTGAGCAGAGGCTGATGCTTTTGATTGTTTCTTTGAGATTCCTTATTTCACCATTTTTTGAAAAAAAAACTTGAAGAACTTGTAGAAACCTTGAAGTGCAAGAGGGAAGAGGATGAAGTTGTTCGTCTTTAAGGGATCAGATAGCGTAAAGCTATCTTGGGGAGGATAAAAACGTTTATATAGTGGTGGATCTTAAAAAAAATTGTTTTTACCCTAATTAAGGATAAAAACCCTTGAGTTCTTATGGTAAAAACGATCATTATTAGCCACACAAAATACTAATGAACAATTTTTTTTAATAAATTTTTTAACTTTTTGAAATGGCATTTAATGAAATGTCAGACCTTGTTTCCCATGTTCGATAAACGTGTGGTGAGGGGGTGAAAAATCGTTGAATAAAGGTGGAAAATGTAACGGATGTGACATATTGGGTAAAGAGGGATAAGTCAGTTTAGTAAAAAGATTTCTAAAAGATTTCTTTTATTGGAAACGGATTTATTTTGGCTTCAAACCCAAAATAGGTCTGACAAAAGGTTTATGTGAGAAAGAAACTGTAACATTTGTGTGTAACGAATGTTTTTGGAGAATGTTTTTCTTATTTAATGAAGGATCATTAAATAGCACATATCGTGACAAAAGAATTAATAAATGTTTATGCATTTGGACTGAAGATTAGCAATTTATTGCAATGTAAGAAATCATTGCGGATGGATTCATCACTACGGTAGACGAATAGATGATTGCGATAGAAAAAGCTGAGAGGCACACTAGAGCAAGGTCATAAACAAAAAAAATAAGGACCTCAAAATATAGGTATGATATATGGTTGCGGTATATAAAAATATATATCAAAACAATGTATGATACTTATATTTGAGTAGGACCGCAATGGGGACCATAGAAGGTCTGCGGTACCTAACAATTCAAAAAGAATTGCAGGTCCGAATTCATCATTCCTAACATTTGTAAGAAACTGTTGAGTTTTGTAGAGTCAAGTACTTTTGAGAATACGTCAACAATCTCTTCATGAGTGTTTACAAAAATTAGTTCAATATTACCTTTGAGAATGTGGTCTTTGATGAAGTCATATCTTAGTTCAATATGCTTCGTCTTAGAGTGATGAATAGGATTGTGAGAAATCACTATTGCACTCTCTGAATCACAGTAAATTGGTATCCGCAGCATCCTGTATCTGTAGTCCATATGTTGTGTTTTCATCCACATGACTTGTGAACAGCAATTGGCTGCAGCCACATATTCAGCTTTTGCGGTAGATAAAGAGACACAACTTTGTTTCCTTGATGACCAGCTGACGAGCCTTCCACCCAGAAATTGACATCCACCTGAAGTGCTCTTTCGATCTAATCTACATCCAGCATGATCAGCATCAGTAAATGCTTGAATATTGAAGTCGTTTCCTATGGGGTACCATAGACCGAGGGCTTTGCTGCCTTTTAAGTATATGAGAATTTGTTTAATTGCGGTCAGGTGAGACACTTTCAGATCAGCTTGGTATCTTGCACATACGCCTGTGGCGAAGACTATGTGTGGTCGGATTGTAGTGAGGTACATCAATGAACCAATCATTCCTCGATAAGTTTTGTGATCTATGGATTCGCCAGTAGGATCAGCAGAGATCTTATATCCGAAGGCCATTGGGACCTTTGTTGTGGAATAGTTGTCCACTGAGTATTTCTTCAACAGTTCAGAGGTGTATTTCTCCTGATGGATGAATATTCCTTGTGGAACTTGTTTTATTTGAAGACCTAGAAAGAAATTAATCTCTCTATTCATGCTCAATTGAAATTTGTTGGTCATGAGCTTTGCAAATTCATCCACCGTCCCCTGATCTGTAGATCCTGTTAGGGTGCAAAGTCATGCTTGGATGTAATGTTTTAGGCTTTCCTCTTTGTATGTGTAAATGAGTTGAGTCTTTCCTATAAATAGGAAGTGAGTGACTCCCATTAGGTAAGTGAATCCATTTGGAGTGCTAGACTAGAGAGAGAAATTGTATACAAACCCATTTGTATATTCTTTCTAGATCTAATAAGAGCTTACAAAGATTTATTTACTCCTTGTGTTCTTGATTTTACATAATGAATCACTAGATCTTTCTAATTCCGCACATGCCATCATAATCATCACCACTACAATTGGTATCAGAGCAGGAATCCTTTCTGTGATCTGATTTTCATACGTTCAAAAAGATTTTTGAATCTATTGTTTGATTCAAAAAGTTTCCGTTCTTTTATATGTGAAAATTCTTCTTGATCTAGATCTAGGATCTGATTCTGCGAATATTTTTGTGAATCGATTGTTTGTAGCGTGATTCTAATCTGAAATACACAATTTGATTTCAAATTCTCAAAGTTTTCATATTATTGTTGAAGTTTTATTCCGTACAACAATGGCGTCATTCAATCTTAACTCAATGACATCATTTTCTCATTTACTTGGATCATCCACAAAGATTCCGATGCTAATTCCAGAATATTACGATCAGTGGGCAGATCGTATGCAAGAGTACTTGAACGGACTGGATGAGGATTTATGGAATTGCATTTCAGGAGAAATAAATCCACCTGCAACAGTTCAGTCAATCGGTGCATCTTCAAGCAGTTCAGAGGTTGAAAATCAATCTAATCATTTAAAACAACTAGAGAAGAAATGCATGAGGGAATTAAGAGGTGCTTTGCCTCCTGTTGTGTACAATTATGTTAGGACATGTACAACAGCTAAAGAAATCTGGAACAATCTCAAAGACAAATTTCAAGGCAGTGAAAAGACAAAGATCACATCTGTGAAACAATGTCTAGTGGAACTCAAGGATTTCAAACAGAAGGAATCTGAATCCATTGAAGTTTACTATGATCAATTCAACGAGTTAATCTACCGTTGTAATCGTTATGGTATCATAAGGTCATCAATGGAGTTCAACTTGATTTTTGTTATGGGACTTCGAAAGGAATGGAGAAGTGTAAGTATGATGGTGAAAAATCAGCAAAGTTTTGACACTTCGACATTAAATGACTTGTACAATCAGTTGAAATCTCATGAAAATGAGGTTAATGAAATAGCTGAGGAAACAATGGCAAGTCTTGGTGGACCATTGGCACTCATTTCGAAGGGTTCAGAAAGAGAGAATGAAAATAAAGTCTGATGAAGAAGAAGGTTTTCTGATGAATTCTGAAGATGAGGCTGTTGCATTTTACTCAAACAATCGAGTAAAGAAATTTTTTAAGAAACCTTTTAATACAAAGAACAAGTCATCGGATTCGAAGGGTAATTTTGAAAACAAAAACAGAGTGGATGAAAAGCTAAAAGAAGTAAAGAAGGATTCGAAGAGCGAAATGGAGAACATAGAAAATATTTTAAAAGGTGATACGGGGATTAATTGCCATTATTGCAATGGTGCTAATCAATTAAAAAAAAAATCATATTCTTCCAATTTTTTTATATTTCAAAATCCATTTATGATATTACTTCAAAATTTTCATCACCAATCATACAATCTTTTAATTAGCCCAACAGTTCTCTTTTTGATACTGTTCATCATTGTTTCACAAATTGAACCCAATAATTCGAAATCTAATCATTTACTGGTCATCATTTTTAAGCCCAAATCAATGAGTCCATATTCTTTGAAATTCACTATGCTCATTTGTGTGTTCGACGGATTTGAAATCAAATTCGATTGCTGAATTTGGAAACAACATTGGGGTCAAAGTTGGTGATGTCGAACAAATGTGTATATGGGTGTAATATTTTTGTTGAAAGGAAGTGAAGTTTGATTTTGAAGGAATCGGTATTGAGGGTCGGTTGATAAAAAGCGAAGGATTGATATTCGCAAACTGTAAATTCGAAATTAAAACCTTTTGTCACGAAAACAAAATACCTGATTGTACGAAGGGTAGAAAGGATTTTGTACGAATGTTGCTTTGCTTTCAAATCAATGAATTGTAGCTGTTTAATGCTTCGAAGATGAATCATAGATGGTAATTGACTTGGTTTGAAATCTAAAAATGAAGCCTTGATTTTGAGGATTTGATTTTGGAGTCACCATGTAAATTTTGGAAGTTACTCACTTGGGGTCGATTGACGAACAGATGGTTTTGAAAGAGAATGACTTTGACAGTCGAAGGCTTTGGATGCCTAATTGATACTTGATGTTTTTTGCAAAGGTGATTTGGAAAAAGCGAAGGGTCCATGTGCTTGGAATTGAACTCGATTTGGGAATTGATGATTGGCTAACGAAGCTTTTGATGGTTATTGTTAATGAAGCGATAACAAAATTTCATACGAAGGGTATGGATTAACGAAGGGTGTTGATGGTTTCGTACGGAAAGAAAAAAAAAACTTCGTACGTAAAGAAAAAAAAATCTTCGTACGTTACTCGTTGAAGTCTTCGTCACTGGTAACACGAAATGGGAAGAAGAAACTCAAATGTTTCGCAATTGGTCCCTGTAATTTCGAAGAAGTGGCAAAATTGGTCCAGTTTCGAATTGGAGCAAAACTTGATGAGAATACAAAATTTTCGAAGTGAGCATCTACAGTTTCGAAAAGTTGGCAGAAAATACCCAACTTCGAATTTGGAGTAAAAAGCTAAGAAATTGAGAATATTCATTTCTGGTCCCTACAGTTTGTGCGAATGAACCCAGTTTTGCAAATGGGGGAGAATTTCGCATATTTGGCTGTTGTTGGCGCAATGGGTCCCTGCAAGTTTCAGAAAGCGACAATTTCTACCCGGATTTTGAAAAATCTTGCAACTTTCACCCAAAAAGTCAAAAATTTTCATAAATTGGAAATTTTTTGTGGCTTTTTCGTGATTGTTTTTCCGTGCAAGATTTTTGGTGATTCATTTTTGGTACACATCAAAGGGGAGTCTTGTGAAGACTATTCCTCGGGCGCTTCTCATCCTTAGTGGGTTTTATAATCATTTTCTGATTATAAAAAGGGGGAGAGTGATGGGTATTCGAAGCTTCTCGGGTTTGTCGAATATTCATTTGCGGATTTGAAGACCGGTGTTACTTCGAGGGGGAGTTTGGTCTTAATCGCGCTAGCTCGTTGGAGATTAAAGTCGGACATCCAATCCTAACTTTGAGGGGGAGAATGTTAGGGTGCAAATTCATGCTTGGATGTAATGTTTTAGGCTTTCCTCTTTGTATGTGTAAATGGGTTGAGTCTTTCCTATAAATAGGAAGTGAGTGACTCCCATTAGGTAAGTGAATCCATTTGGAGTGCTAGACTAGAGAGAGAAATTGTGTACAAACCCATTTATATATTCTTTCTAGATCTAATAAGAGCTTACAAAGATTTATTTACTCCTTGTGTTCTTGATTTTACATAATGAATCACTAGATCTTTCTAATTCCGCACATGCCATCATAATCATCACCACTACAGATCCGAAGATGATATCATCCACATAAATTTGTACGAGAATAAGGTGATTACCGTTTGCTTTTCTAAATAAAGTGGGATCAATCACTGCTCTTTTGTGTCCGGACGAGACAATAAATTCTAAGAGAGTCTCATACCATGCTCTTGGAGCTTGCTTTAGACCATAGATCACTTTCTCAAGCTTATAACAATGATCTGGAAATTCATGACTTTCGAAGCCAGGAGGTTGCTGAAGATAAACCTCCTCTTTCAATTCACCATTGAGAAAAGCACTCTTCACATCCATTTGATGTAGTTTAATGTTCTTGTGAGCTGCGTATGCTAAGAAGATGCGGATGACTTCCATTCGTGCTATAGGGGTGTATGTTTCATCATAGTCAATACCTTCAAGTTGACTATACCCCTTGGTGACTAATCTCGCTTTGTTTCTAACGACTTCACCTGATTCATCCAATTTGTTCTTGTAGACCCATCTTGTACCAACAACAGTGTGACCCTTTGGCTTCGGAACGAGTTGCCAAACATTGTTTCTTCTGAATTCTTCTAGTTCTTCTTGCATTGCGGATATCCAATTAGGTTCAAATAGGGCTTCGTTGATAGTTCGAGGCTCAATAGATGACATGAACGCTGCATAGTGATAGTGATTAGATAATTCCTTTGAAGATCGAGTTTGTATACCTGCGAATGGGTTGCCGATGATTTGACTAGGTGGGTGATCCTTTGTCCATACATGAAGACGAGGTTGCAAATGGTCGGCGGTTGTGGTTGAGGGAATGTCTTCCATGTCAGAGGATACTTCGGTTGGGGACTGCAGTTCCCCCTGGACTTGAGAACAGCCTGCAAAATTATCTTGAGTTAAGGGAGTTGGATTTGTACTCTCTTGGACAGTTGAGAGAGGTTCCCCCTGGATTGCGGATGGGAGTTCCCGCTAGACGTGAGAAGGTTTCCCCTGAATTGGAGGTAGTGGAGCAATCCTTGAATCCGTTCGTGTGTCAATTATCTCTATGTTGCCATTATCTGAGTCCGAGGATACATTCGAAGGTAGTGATCCTCTGCGGGGTGAGACCGGAGCTACTTCCTCAAGTATTGGAACTTCAATGGTTGTCTCTTGATTCGGAGTGGAATTTTCTCCTTTAGTTGGCAGTGTGGAAGTATTGAGTGAAGCTTCATCAGATTGAGTAGGACCAGATACTTCGGCATGTTGTTGTTGAGATTCAGGTGACACAAGAACTTCGGATAGTTGAGCAGACTCAATGGAGTCAAAGAGATTATCGTAGTTGACTTCAACTATATTTAGAGGACCCAAAGAGGATGGAATATCACTTTCCATGATGGCTTTAGTTTCATTAGATGGAGCAGTGTTGCGGATATAGTCATCAAATTTGACATCGAAGCTTTCAACTATTAGTCTTGTACGTCTTATGAGTACCTTATATGCTACTTTATTTGTTGAGTAGCCAAGAAAAATTCCTTCATCAGACTTTGGTGCAAACTTGTTTAAGTGATCCTTGTCGTTGATCACAAAGCATCTACACCCGAAGATGTGAAAGAACTGTACATTTGGTTTGCGGTTGTTAAGACGCTCATATGGAGTTTTGTTGAGACGCTTGCATATTATGCTTTGGTTTTGAACAAAACATGTCGTGGCCACTATTTTGGCCTAGAATTAGAGAGGAAGGTTGGCAAAATTAAGCATAGATCTGGCTGCTTCAACCAGAGTTCGATTTCTTCTCTCTACAACTCCATTCTGTTGCGGTGTGTAAGGAGCTGAGAAATTGTGGCTAATCCCCTTTGAAATCAAGAAACTGTTTAAGAGATGATTGGTGAATTCGGTTCCATTATCACTTCGGATGCGGTG